>NW_009604307.1:87713-106276 GCF_000690535.1 Cariama cristata | reverse complement strand
TATTTAAATTAAATAATAGAAAAATATACTTAGACATATCAGCATTAGAGAGTCTATTTTAAGTATCTAAACTCTAAAGCCTAATACTTATTATGAAATTTTAGTTCAATGTTCTTTAGAAGATAAATTTTTTTTTCCTTAGGGCTGAAATATGCATTTTTAGTATGTTGAAAATGGGGATAGGAACAAACATTCTCCTCAGGTTCAGAAAGTAAGGCAATTATTTGGTATGAGGACAAAAAGAAAGTTGAAGATTAATTGGATCAAATAATATGAAGGCATGCAAGAAAAGAAATTATTAAACAGGCCATAGTTGTGCTGATTTACTGATTATAAGATATTGTTACAATAAAAGTACCTGACTGCACACTAAAGAGTTGTGTAAGTTAGGAGTGACAGTTTTCCGATCACAGACTTGGTAAGCAGTTAGTCTGTGTAAAAGCTGTAGGACTCTGAAGTCCCGGTTGCTCAATTCCATTTAAAAATAACATACAAGGGATTTAAAAGGTTTTGGTGTCTGATATAAGCTTATTAGTATCGTAAATGGAAATGTGAAGCAAGAATAGAAAAGATTTGTGATACTTTCCCTGAGTCATGACTTTTTGCAGGAAGAAAATGGAAACTAAAACATAGAAAATAACATAACCTACAAAAGCATACGAAAATCCTAATAAATGCTTTCAAGTAACTGTAAGCTAAATCTAGTGAAGATCTTTCATGCCTAAAAATTGTGGACTTAAATGTCCCAGTATACATGAGTAAAAAAGAAAAATCATGTAGGAACCAAAAGAGAAAATTTTATGTATTTGGTCAGCTATGCAGATTATACATGTGTGTGATTGAGGGTATATATCATCTACGAAAGCTAAAATTTAGTGTCCCTTGACTCAGTTCCCATTTTTTTTTTGTGTAGGTCTGAAAGTTAAATTGTACCATTCCCCACAGGTTTGCTGTTCATAACTGTTAGCTGTAAAATCCCTGCCACTTCAGCCATGTGCCTAAAAATTCTTAAACACTGAAGTTAGGAGTCTAAAAACATCTGGATTCTGAATTTCTGTCTCTATGTGTTCCAAGAAATTAGGTTTTGTTAAAACTGAGGTGCTCACGGAGCAGCGGGGAACAGCAGAGTCTCTACACAACTGGTTATGGTAAATACCCATGGTGTGGTATTACACAAACCTAACACTTCCAAAAGTAGTTTAGATAAACTCATGCAGTACTTCAGTAAACTAATAAACCTGTATCTTTGTTATCGTTGTACCATCTCAAACTAATCTGAGTATCTTAGTAGTATTTCTACTACAGGTTTGGTTACAAAATTTAGGTCTTGCTGTGCCCTGAAACCAATAAGTATATCCAGTTTTCACATAGCTTTTGATAAGAAGAAATGTAGCTGGAAGAGGTTACGCCTGTTTAGTCTCATGGTTGTATGATTCGCTAAGGAAGAAGCAGCTCAGAGGTATCTCCAGTGGGTTCAAACCTTACCTCACTTTTCTGGTGGGATGCACCCACAAATGCTGAGGAAGCTGGCAGATGCCATTGTGAGGCAACTCTCAATTATCTCTGAAAGGTCTTGGTGCTCGAGGGAGGTTCCTGAGGACTGGAGGCAAGCAAATATCACTGCTATCATCAAGAAAGACAAGAGGAAGATTCAAGAGACTGCAAGCCGTTCAGCATCACCTTGGTCACAGGGAAGGTGGTGGAGCAAATAACCCCAGAAGGTGATTGGGAGCAGTCACCAAAGGGGAAATTGTGCTTTACCAACCTGATTGATAGGTATCTATGATGAGCTGACTAGCTTGATGAACGAGGTGATTGCACTGAATGCTGTTTATCTTGACTAAGGCCCGTAACACTTTCTCCCATAGCATCTTCATAGGCAAACTGACAAAGTGCAGGATAGGTAAGTGGACAGTAGGGTAGACTAGGAAGTGTCTTACCTGCTAGGCACAGAAGGCTGTCATCAACCAATGAATACTGGTGGTCTCCACTGGGGCCAATACTGTTTAACATCTTCATTAAAGACCTGGGTAACGGGACAGGGGACACTCTCAGCATGGGAGGAGTGGCTGGTACACCAGGTATCCAAGTGGCTTTTAAATATCTTCAGGGATGGAGACTCTACAACCTCTCTGGGCAACACATTCCAGTGTTTGGTCCCCCTCACAGTAAACAAGGGTAACTGCTGTACCCCAGGGGTTGATACCGTGGCCGGTACTGTTTTGATTGTGCTGCTGTTCACTGGAATCTCAACAGGTTGGAGAAATGGGCTGGCAGGAACCTCATGAAGTTCAACAAGGCGAAGTGCAAGGTCCTGCACCTGGGAAGGAGTAACACCAGTATCGACTGGAGGCAGACTGCCTGGAAAGCAGTTTTGCAGAAAAGGCCCTGGGCATCCCGATGGACACCAAGGTGAACATAAGCCAGCAATGTGCCCCTCTAGGAAGGAAAGCCAACTGCCTCCTGGGCTGCATTAGGAGGAGCATTGCCAGCAGGTCCAGGAAAGTGACCTTTCCCTGGGAACAGGCTGCCCAGAGTGGTTGTGGAGTCGTTGTCCTTGAAAATATTCAAAACCCAGCTGGACAAGTCCCTGAGCAACCTGCTGTAGCCGACTCTATCTGAGCAGGGCACTTGGGCTACACGATCCCCAGAAGGACCTTCCCACCTCAGCTACTCTCTGAGTCTGTGGTTCTGTGATTCCTGTCAATAGTTTCCTTTAAAAGCAAAACTGGAGGAAAGTACACAAAGGGGCAGGTAGAAGGCCAAAATGGGTCACGCTCCATCCTTCATCTTAAAGCTGTTTCATTGTACCAAAGGAATGGAGGCTAATGGGTCATAGGAAGAGTAAATAAAAGGAATCGGAGCTGTGCTGCCTCTCGTCCAGTCAGGGTGCCCATCAAGGATGGGAGTCACTGTGGTTTCGTTCTTAGAAAGAAGCTTGAAAAGATATAATACTTAATTCGCTGCATATTTGCCCTAACACAGTTTAATGGTACATGACAGAAATGTGACAGAATACAGTAAAGGAACAACTTCTGAAGTACAACATGCAAAACTGCTGTGCAATGTGTCTGCAAATGGATAAAACACAAATTATATACAGGCTGCCCCAGTTTAAGGTTACACGTAAAGTCATTGTTAGACAGGGAACGTGAGGAAACATTTGAATTTCCCTTAGGTATGAAATTCAATGTTTTAAGAGATTTAAAAACCTGTATACTCCAAAGACCACGGCAGTTATTTTTAGAAAGCTTTGTTTGCATTGTATGATCTCTTTTTCTAAGACAGCATAATCCTGTAGGTAGAACTAAGTACGGAATAGTAAAGCAAAACCAGACTAGAACAATATTTCCAGCAGCTGACACTAGATCAATAGATCAATAGATAGAAAAACTGCAAGGAGGGGAAATGGTAGGTGTGCATTTTCAGTGCTAAAATTTAGCACTTTTCCCCTTCACGGCAGTGGAGGTAGCTCATCGAAGATTTAACATTCATAAGCCTCAGTTTTCTTTTAGCTGCAATTAATTTTTTGCACTACTGACCTGAGTTATTTTCCACCCCTCATTTTCACTCCTGGTTTATGTTTTAAAACTAGTACATGTCAAGAGCTAAAATTAGCACTCTCCATTTTACTTTCCTTTGCCTGTCTGCGTTGCAGTTATCCAATGCTATGAGAGAGACCACATCTTGGTCATTTATATGTGCTTATAAATTAATCTTAGGAAAACTATAACTTGCCAATGTTACTAACTCCTACTATTAACGAAGGCTTTCAATAGGAAACTTCTCTTCACCTTTATGAAGAGAATGTATAAATTTCAGAGACTGAGTCTGCTGGGGAATATCACATGGAGTAACTCAGCATCAGGTTCAGAAAAGAAGGCCTTAATAAGCATCCCTGCATGCAGGAGAGTGGAAAGAAAAATCTGAAAAGAGTATTGTTGGGTTTCTGGGAGAATGTCAGAAAACAATGCTGCTTTGTGTGATTATATAGTCTGCATTTCTCAGGACTGCAGTCCAGGGAGCCGGTTCAGCCTGTTAGATTTCCGTGGATTCTTTCTGCCTGTTATGTTGCCTGTGAACAAGGCACTAGAATAGTAATGGGGTTTTGAATGCGCTGATATTTTCATGATACTTTAACATTATATTTTTCTCTGTCCTTTTTTTTTTTTAAATTACTTTTTTTTTAAGCTTATACGTATAAAGAATGCATGCTTAGCTGGAGGCAATTCCAGCTGAAAATTAGCTCCTTCTGCCTCATTATCCTACTATTTCATGCATCTCTGAAACTCCACATTATACTCTGAAAAGCTTCCTAGAGGAGATTTGTTGCCATAAGGCATCAATCGACATATCTTGTGATTAACCTTATCCTACAGAATAAAAATATGTCCAAATCTTCTCATGAAAATGTCTTGATGTGTACAGTATAGACTTTCAGATATTTACCATGCCAGATTCCATGTATATTTATATTGATCTATTATCTGTCCTGGCAGTCTGAGTGGGGAAAAAAACCCATGAAAATAGACTTCACTGAATACAATATGACAGACTGTAGTTAAGTGTGAAAAACCAAACCACAGTCTCTTGGTGTGCCGATTTCATGTTGCCTCGAGTCACTACTTCTTCAGTGTTATATTGCTGGGTTCAGACAGGTCTGGGCGGCTGGCTTTCAGAGGAGAGGTAAAGTCACAATGAAGGGAACAGCTTTAGGACGAAAGGATGCTAACTGTAGGCAAGGAGATGACTACATGAAGAAATGTGATTCCTATCAAGCAGCCAACAGAAAAAGAAAAAGAAAATTACCAAAGACCTGAAAAAATCATGCCTGGAAGAGAAAATGAACAAGAAGTAGATTAGGACAATGTTGTATATCATTTCCCAGAGCCTCAGGATACATGAAGTAATCCTTCTTCTTTTAATGCCAAATATGCATAATTTCCAAAGAAGCAGAATAAATTACATAAAGCATTTTTAGATATTTTTTGAGTATCACATGAATGACATGGCAGCTATAGTTAGGTGTCCTTTAAATTGTGCATTTCCAATAAGTATTTCATTTACTTGAGAGAGAGAAAAAGATGGAAATATTAGGGATAGTACACTGTTAAGTTAAACAAGGAAGGATTTGAATAGTGAATTGCTGCAGATTACGGCTATAGTCATTGTTACTCACTGCGTTTATTGAGGATGGGAAAGGCTCACCAACAGTCAGTCAGTTTGGTAGTGATAATTTTGTTTCCTACTGGCTTCTTCTTTTGTGAAACATTTTTATGGGTGTTTTCCTCAGGAAACGTTTATGCTTTGCTCTGTGTCTGTTTTGTGGTCTTCTCTTGTCAAATGGCACTCCAGTTTGCTTTTGATTTCATTGGTATTTTAGTCTTACATCTGGAATGCTGCTTTCCATGTAACTGCGCCAAAACCAAATTTGTACTACAGAAGCAACTGAACAAAGTTCCTCTTCTGATGTCAGAAAAGATAAATACTGGTGAAGTGATGGACATTGCACTACTTTACAACCCAAAGAAAATAATGATGACTTTGCTGATTTGGATGGGAGATTTGTGTCGCCCACATTCTCACTTTCATAATTGGGCAACAGCAGATAGGGACAGAGGAAAGAGCTTAAGAACAAGGCATATTTGTGGTACTGCTTCTCCAATATACTTTGTAATGATTTGTGAAGCAAGGGTTTTGATTGAAACTAATATATTGAAGTATTTAATAATCCTTCATATCTTTTTTTTCTTTTAGTTTGCTCAGTTGCAGAGCTAAACCTGATGTACTTTCATTTACGTTAACTATATCATCTGGGACTGACAGATTCATTATGAACCCAAGATAATGAATTGCTGTTGCCTGGGACTTGAATTTTGGCTAGTTCCAAGTCTATGCAGAACCGTATTTATCAGTGACTTAGAGGCTTTCAAATAGGAATGCAGTGTGTATTAAAGCAGTCTTTGAAGTCCAAGAGTGACTACCCTGGATTTCAGCAAGTCTCAGGCACAACTGCTGGCTTACTGAAGCCACACAGATTCCAGCTTGAAACTTGCCCACATGTGGCAAGTTCTCAGCTTAAGTAAAGCTCACTTGGAGAATATGGCATAGACCTGGCCATATCTTGGAGTCAGTACCTGGCTCTGTGTCAGGCTTCCAGTCATGCAGTCTGTCTATCATTTTCTCTTTGTCTTCACAGTTACTACCCAACTTCGTCTGTTTCATCCTAACAGTCAGAGATTCAGAAGACCAACTTCTGTATTCTGTACATGTGCACAATCTTTAGCAGAGCAGGGCTAAATATTAGGAGGGAAAGATGCATAAAGCTGTTTCTCACCTTGAAAAAAGTGTATTTCTTTTTCCATCAAATATATATTTAAATGCAAACAGGTATCTCCAGTGCAACCAGAAGTTCATCAGGCTAAGTTACAGAGCACAAAGAAATCCCAGGAGATACACTCTGCTCCTACCTGTTTCTGCTTTAGATTCACGTATTCATACAAAGTACATGACACGCCATGTAATCAACTTGTGATGCAAAGCTACAAAAGGATGGAAATAGTGTTCAGCATACTTGTCTCTAAAACCGCAGCACTCGGAGAAGACACTGCGCTGATTATCACAGTGACGTATTTAAAGCTTTCAGATAGTGCGTATGTTACAATTTGAGAATTAGTTTTCAGGATTGCTAATGTTTTTAATTTTTGTCCATACTCACTACTTATATACCTTTTATTAATAGAGGATTGAGTATCATAACCTGTAAAAAACCTGCTGAAGGGTTTTGTGTCAAGTACTTGAATTAAAGGCTCGCAAATCAATAGGTTTGTATGCCTTGACCACACAGGTATGTGCCTTTGTGTGTGTATGTTTGCAATTTTTCAAAAATAAAAATCAAATGCAAGTCCTTTTCCCCAAAAATAAATTTCATATCAAATCTTTACCAAAGCAGCAAGTTTATGAGTCTGTTAAACAGACATTTCTAGATCGTCTCTGCACTACAGTTTTGTGATCTTTTCTTCCTACAGAGTCATTCCTTTTTTCCTACTGACTTGTAAAAGTATAAACCAAACACTGTCCTGTCCTATGGATGCCACTAAATAAGAATGCTGACGAATGATTCATATAGTTGCCACATTTTTTTAATTTTCTTTCTATATTCTAATAACTGAAATTTTCTTACGTAGATTTAGCCACAAGCAATCTCCCCTTTGTCAGATTCTACTTGCAGAAAACTCTCAATGAACCATTTAGTTGTACTAGTTAGATCTGACGAGACACATTAATGGAATTTGATGTAATCCATGTATTGAAGGTATTTCACAAAACAGACTTCTCAGCTCTCTGGAGAGTATTCTGCGTGTACAGTGAGCTGGGGGTGAGAGAGAATGAAGGTTGTGAGACCGACAGACATTAATCCAAAACCCCCTGTTGACTTCTCAGACCATTAAATCCTGGAAAGCAAAACATTTTCATCTATTTTTGCCATGAGCTGCAGCCATCTCAGCAGCTTTGTAGTCAACCATATTTTGCATGGGTGAAGGAATGAATGTGGGTTCCTGTATTTGTCTGTCATAAGTCATATGAATCATTAAGAAACATAATTGTATGTAGCATTTACATTAGAACTTGTTAAAAAAGAATGCCAGACTTCCAAAGGGAACTTGCAAAGTTTCAAACAATTTCCATTTCATGATTTTGGAGAACACTTTAAAGATGCCAATTATCCTAAAAGGGATTAAAATTTGGTTTCATGTAATAATCATGATCTTGCCTCTCACTTTTTTCTACACTTCTTCATGGCCCTTTGTGCCATCCTTTCCCTTTTTTTTGTTGGGTGTTTTTAGTAGATAGTTGAATTTTATCAGGGAGTGTAAGTATGTTCTGTAAGAGTTCTGCATTCGAAGAATACATGTGTATAAAAGAAAATAAAATTTCTCAAGCACTTCCAGGCTGAGAAACATTTGCATTCAGTGTTTTGGGGTGCTTTTGAACTATGTGCAAATTCTTGATCAACCTATTGACAAATCATTAATAGTGAAAAGGATTAAATCCGGTGATCCATTTTTTTGCTACAGATAGCTCTCCCAGCCCTAGGCACAAAAATAACTGATAAATTAGACAATATACATAATCCAGACAGAGATGAATAGTAATTCAGCTGCTGCTCATTTCTATATTATATATGACAAACTGCAGAGAATTGAACTTTCTAAGCAACGTGGTTTTGATAGAGTTTGTGCATGTCTGTCATTTTGCTCTTGCTAATATATTATTATTCCACATTAATTTTATCTCCGAATATGTGTTTCTTGGTGTCAGTTTCTGTTGCAAAATCATAGTCCTTGCTACAAATGTGCCTCTCAAAATCTTTGGTGAACATCTTATGTAAAGACTTACAGTTCTTAAAATCAAGACAGCTATTCCATAATATATCATATTATTTTAAATCCATTCCTTAAGAAATTAGTAATATATTTAATTCAATTTAGTGGAAAAAAAATCTGTGATTGAAATCCAGTGTAAGCTGCCACCTTAATTTTTTTTTCATATTCATACCTAATCCACCTTCTAAATGTGTGCTGATCCTGAATTTCCCATTTTAAAGGTACATTCCTTACTTCAACATGAAGAATTTTGAGATTTTTCCAAGTAGTTCCTATTTGTGAATTGTCCTCCAAGTCAGTATGTTTTTTTTCCTTGGCTGTGTGCTTGAGTCTTTTAAAAGGTGGAAAAATTAATTAGGACTAAGGTATAATTGTTGATATTTGTTATGCACGTGGGGATGGATTTGTATAAATATGCAATGTTTAAGAGAGAAATTCGTCATCTAACTGTTCAGAGAGTGTAAACAAAAGAGGGTATGAATTGAAAATGTATTTGTTAGGAAGATTTTGGGAACTATTTAGGTATATATGTTGCTGTTCTTTGGTAGCTCTAACTTGCATTCACTGAGATGTATCTAATTACTCTTGATTCTGGTTTCTATTCAGGCACTACAAGATAACTCACTATTTTTTAATATATTTATGTATTGGCATCATAATGCACAGTTTATCCAGTCTGCTGCATATTGAACTATTCCTCCATCTGATAACACCTGCAAATACCTGATTGCAATACAACCGAAGCAAATTGTACTTTATAAAGAATAACCAGGATTAAACATAAAAGATAGCGTGGGTATTTGCATCAAAAGGGTAGGCAGGTGACAAGAATACTTATTCGCAGCATAAGTGGTAACGTCTCATTTCATACAGTTACATTTCTGGTGATAACGGAGTTTGTGTTTCGCGCAGGTAAAACAGATGAATGGGAGTCTGTGGTGTCTGGTACTGAAGAACCTGGAAATGCACTCTCCCATCTGATGCAACTCTCGTGTTTTAACACATCCTTTGCATGCTGACAAAGACTGGTAGAAGCAAACTGTCAGAACAGGGCCTCCTGCCTATGCAAAGGAGCTAGCTTTGCTGCCTTTGGTGTTGTAATGGAAGGAGTGGGCCAGGCAGAGGGGTTGGGCAGCAAAAATCCTGCCTCTGTGGAGGGAAGCTCTTAGGTATTTGGGTAGCACAAACTAGAGTTTCCAGGAGACATCTCCTACCCTCACCAGTGTTTCATTCACATCTGGTCCCTCTCAAACCTCCTGGGCTTCCTAGAGAGTTCCTGGGAAGAAGCATTACTCCACTTTGCGCTCCATGCTTTACTTTCCTTCCAGAGGAAGGAAAAGGGAGCAGTGGGAAAGGAACTGGTAGGAAAGGGATGTGCTGTCCTTGCCCGATGGGGAAGTTAACTGCAACAAAAGCACGATCTTGGGACGCAGGAAATGGGAGACAAATTCTGGGTTAGTCTCTGTTAAATCAATCACAACTCTGTGTGTTTTCTGGAAGTAAATGAAGTTGAAATTCCCACTAAACTCATTTACACACAGAACTACAGTACCCCTTTGAAAACTCAGTATTACTTTCAGCTTTGTTGTTGCTGTGTGTCTGGCCTTTTTGATCTTTTCTTTTTCCCCTTCATTGTAAAGCTGCCCTCTCTTGACTTCACAAAAGTCAAAGAAATCAACAGAAGGCTTTCAGATTTAATTTGAAACATTTCTCATTTTGTGTTTCATCGTTCAAATCCTCTGATCTGATTTTCTCATCCCTTAAGACTCTTCACAATCTCAGAGGAAAACAGCTCCCAGGCCACGGGACTACATCTGTAAATCTTGAAAATCCTGTATCTAGGGCTGTTTCATCTGTTGTAAACCTGCGGCTTTGCGCAGGTGAGTAATCATCTCTGCCCTAATAAAGTTGGTAATGTAGTTTGAAATGAAATTTGATTCCTCCCTTTTTGGAAGGAGCAATACGATTTGAAAATGAAATAGCAGGCCATTTGTTTGACGGCTACTCCATTATATCAAAGTCATCCTTCCTGTAGTCATACAAAAAGCAAGATGTGAAATGGTGATATCTTTTCCCAAAAAAGTAGCACTTGGTAATTGAACAAGAAAATGGCAAACCTAATTTTTTTAGGTGATTTCAATAAGCAGATTCATCCTGAGAAACAGCTTTCCTGACAAAATCAAATTCTACTGTTGCATTTCATATGGGTCTTAAGAAGATAGTTCCAGGGCAACTACATATTTAAAGCTTCAGTTCAAGTTGATATTGCAAAATACAGTGCAATATAATAAATAAACTCTTACTCATGGAGTAGTAGTTGAGTGTATAATGAAATCATGAAAATACCCACATCTACCCAAAATGCTTTTAATGCATTTGTTAACTAGTAAGTTTTTACTGCCTTGCCATTAAACCACTTCAAGGCAAAGGGTTTAGAAAAAACAATCTTTTTTCTAGCACTTGTGGAGACATTGAAGTGTAGCAGGAACTAAACCCACTAATCTACATCTTTGGTTGGTGCAAACCACTGGTAAGCTCTTGACTGCAGTCTACAAGTGCTTATTTGCCCTGTCTGGGTTGAGTATCCTCCAGCCACACTGCATTCCTCTACTAAAGCCTCTGTGCGAAAATGTTCTGACTCTCTTTGTTTCTGGTTTTGCTAATTAAATTTATATATAAAGTATTTCAGTGAAGATCCAGTATAAATTGAATAAACTCCGTTGAAATCAATTGAGTTTTGCTAAGTTTACACAAGCTGAGGATCTGGACCTATAGATGGGTATGCTGTACTCTTTTCTATCTGCGTGATTGACATTCACTATTTGATTTCCTGAGCTGCAAGACAATATTCAAACCTCTTGCAAGTATTCAGCAAGTCTTTTTTTCCTTTATTGTCTGCTTCTTGTAACAATTTCAACAATGGTTTAAAAATTTTTTATTTATTATAAGACAGGCCATTGCCTGAAAGATCCAAGCAATAGATTTTCCACCCTCCCTGTGTTTCCATCCTAACAAAAAAGCTATTAAACCAGGCAGAAATCTGATTGCAGTCTCTGTTTTCAAGCATTGTGGAAATTGGTAAACACATGATATTTCCTTCTGTGGCTTTGGAAAAAAAAAAGGAATATTAAAGTGTATATAAAGTGAATTAAGTTTTAGGGTTTTTTTCAAGAAAGATATTTGTGCAAGTGCTCCATACAAGAGAAAGAAAACATTTATTGCCCTTTCAGTTCCTCCTTCTTGCTATTTCATTTCCTCCAGTCTGTTTACTTACTTTTACCATGTCTCTCGAAAATACTTAAAGATTCAGCTGCCTTCTCAAGTTTCCTCTTAAGTTATTTTTTGTTTAGACGAACCAAGTAGGATGCTGAGAGAGTACCCTACAGTTGTCAGTACCCAAAGACAAACAAAGAACATGATTCAAATATCAGACAATGAGTGAAGTCTGAATACAAAATTTGCTAAATTATAAACCTGAGTAAATATTCAGGTTAATCATGGACAGCCTGTGATTTTGGAAAAGAACCTAAATGACCTGAGCATATTACTTGCTGACTGAATTAGTTGCTCAGCACCAGTTACAAAGGCACACAGATGGCCGCTCTTGCTTTAGCCAGAACGCTTGTTTGTGGGATACATGGCCACTCCAACCACATAGTTTTGCTTCAGGGAATATATAACATATTCAATATGCATTCTTCAAATGTATTAATATTAATCTCACTTACAGGTACATTGCCAGAAAAGGAGGCTCATCTCTTTTTAAAGGATCTTTCAATATATTCTAGAATATGTATTCAGAGTCGCTCTACTTATATGATAGAGATGCCCCAAGACATGCAGGCAGGCTTTTGAATACTGTATCATGTGATTAATATTTAAGATCTAAAGAAAATGGATAAGGCAGCTGAAAAAAGAGTGAGACCAAATATAGGGAAACATTTCCTTCCCTGGAGGGCTTTTGACCAATGGAGCTCAGAGCTCTTTCTTACCAAATGTGAATATAGCAGGCTCTTTTAATGTAGTTTTGCAGCAAGCGTTCAACTGCGTGTGATGTGCAGCTGTTGGGGATATTTTAATTTCATCATATTTTTCTTGCTATTTCTAAATAGATGTCATAGTCTTGCTCATTTAAAGAGACTTAGAACGATATTGCAAGGGATATAATTTGCAATAGTATTTTAAATTATCATGCTAGATGATATTTACAATTTCATAACCTAGATAGCGTTGAATAGCTGTTCACCCAAGGAGAAATACAATAAGAAGTTGTGTGCTTCAGGTGTAATAAAGACAAACCATAGGTCTATGGTTCTATCACCTTGAAATCCAGTCCATTTATCCAGCTTCATGATGCAGATTTTAGAGTAGGTTATGAAATTTAAAGACCCAATTACTCAATTAGGATTTATCCAAAATGTTTTAGACTGATCTTGAGAAATTTCAGCTCATGGATGCAAACACCTACAAGTGTTTCTAAAAGTTCAGTAGCTGTACTGTTTGTGATCCAAGTCTGTATAAAAAAAGGAACATGTAATATACCCATATTTCATTGTAGTCTTGCAAAACCTTATATACAAAAGATGAAATTGCTTTTGTAAATCATTTGATACATTTGTGTCTTTACTGTACAAATATATGGAACTGTACTATTAAGTTTTTCAGATGAATATATGTTTAAACCTTTTTCTCCATCTGTTAGGAATTGAACACTGGTAAAAGCTCTTCCTTTGAGAGAAATTAGCAGAGATACTCAGAAGCTCCCAATGAATGCTGTGGAAAGAATTTGTAAAATAATATCGTCTATAGTTGCTCCTCATTTTTCTGGTTATTGGTTTTCTGGAAATGTATTTCCATGTTCCTTGGATAGACTCCTTACTCACAGTTATACCATATTTTAAAGAGTTCTAATTTTTCCATATATGAACAGTTATCTTGTAAGTGTTAGAAGTTCTTTATCTCTTGGATGCAGAATAGTCTAGAGAGTACAGAGACAGCCCAAGTTCTTTGGGACAGTGTCTGTCTTCATAAGGGGCTTCTGTAGTGCTTTTGCCATAATGAGGCTGCAAGCTGAAGGCACTGTAGTAATGCATCATCCTCACTAGGACAGGAACCTGGAGAGGGGGGATGAATCACCCCCTGGAGACACTTGCCTCTCCTCATTAGATGAGGGCTAGAGGAGAGGTGACAGCATGGACCAGACAGCTAACTTTCAGAATGTTAATGTTAAATGACAAATTTAAGTAAAATAGTTTTAAATTTTAAGTGAGTGCTCAGAATCCTTTTTATTTTCTCTGTCATTGGCTACCTGGAGAATGTGTTTTCTTTCAATAACATGCATTTACTACATAGAAAATACTCTTCGTTAGCTCAGAATTATTCACCTTAAAATTAAAAAAAACAGTAATTGTTGTCAGAAAGTTTCAGTTTATATTAATGTGTAAAATATTTACATATGAAGTCATAATTCATCTGACCCGAAATCAGCATTTCTCTGGGAGGCTTGGGCTCCATCTGTTGCCAAAGGGAAGAGAAAGGCACCTCCCAGAGGCGGTGCATCCCAATGTGAGCTCGATGCAAGGTTTTTCTTACCCCTAATACTTGAGTGATCTGAAACTGGGTGTTCTGAGCCCCACCCTCCGTCATGGTAAATCAGCTCAGCTAACCTCTCTGCCTTAATTGCAGATTATAAAAGGAACCTAAGATAATAAGATGCTTCAAATAATTATTTTAGATTAAATACTTAAAACTCAGATGTAGTTTACACTTTTATGATCTATATATCAAACACGAAAACCCCAGCGGAGATTTTTGGAGAGGCAGAGAACTACACAAGTATTCCCGTGCAGCCACCCATCTTCCTGCGGGTACAGGTCCTTGTGTTCGGCACTGTGGCACTTACACAGCAGCTTCTTTTTCTAGGAGCTGCTCTTTTGGGTAGTTGTTCTGCAGGGTGCCGTGATTCACACAGAGTTTTCTTAGGAGATAATGTGTCTGAGTCTTTGGAAACCCAAAGGTTTAAATTTAACCATTTAAATTAACACACAGTGACTGACACATATTTGCACGTTGTTGCCTGGGCCATTTGTTTGCAAATGTGGAAAGCCTGTGGCAAAATAATCCTTCTGCTAAAGATGACCACATGAATTAGCAAAGGGTAATGCATTAAATGTAAATATAAACAGATCCTGAATTTCTTCCTTTAGCCTGATTTCTTCTCCTTGCCTTCGGCCTACACAGAACCCTCATGGACTGATATTAAATCCTTCCCTCGTACAAAGAGTTGTTGAATCAGACTTACACACTCAGCAGAGAGATGTCCTTGAAGGGTGATTAAGGTGGGTATAATACAGTACACTCTGTATTATATTATTCAAACATTTACTGTATTATTCAAATACTCTTTCTGTTACCTGCATAGTCAACCCCTTAAAGCGGACAGTTATCAGAAAATAGTGTGTGTAAGAGTATTCCTGAATAGATTCATGCCTGGCTACGGGAGAGTGGCCCACTTGGGATTTAGGGTATTGAGCCCACGTAAGTTCCCTTGCTTCTGGGCTAAGTATCCAAAGCCTTTTACTTATATATAGTGTCCACTGACTCTTACATGGAAAATGTATGATAAAACCTTCAAGCAACAAACAGAAACCAAACTTGTCTGTTTTAAACATCCTAATAAGCAGTCTTATTTCATACAAAGTCATCTTTCCTGCAATGAGAAAGAAAACAGAATTTTAAGAATTATTCCAACATTGACTTTAGCAGATATGCCCCAAATTCTTGTAGGATTGAATATATTCCCTTTATGTATGTTAATAAGATATGAGGAAGAGCCTATGCAGGTATAAATTGGTGTTCAACTAACACGAGTTTTAACACTTCAACACTAAAACTGCTAGAGACGTGGTTTATAAAGTAGTACAGTTCCACTGAGAGCACTGGAAAGATACTGAGTTACATCACTCCAGGTTTTGGTCTTGATTGCTTGGAAAGGTTATTGTTACTGTAATCTATACATCATGGGAATTTGACTCAACTGTGAAGTACAGTATTGACAATTCTAAACATCTATTCTTAGTAAATGTATAATTTTTCTTAGTGCTTTTAGAGAAAGAAGACAAAAGTATATGCCTATTATAGCAGGAAAGAAGCTGGCTAGAGAGCATAGTTGTGGTACAAAATTCAGTGCTGATCATATATTACAGAAACCTAATGCACTTCTTTTACCGCTTTGATTGTTCTAAATACAACCTATTTTAGCTAATTCTCCAAGATTTAGATTATGAAAGGGCAAAATCTGACCAGTTAAAGGCATGTTAAATTTGTAAATTGATACATTTTATGCCTCTTTAACAGCTTTAAACCTTTCATTTTCTTTTCAGCTATAAATATTCCATAATGGCAAAAGAAGAACATAAAGTAAACTCAAATCCACTCACCCAACCTTTTTTATGAGTAACACTTTCTTTTAATGGTACATTTAGCTAGTGCTGAATTACAGAGGAGTTCCAACAGAAGTTCATATGACATCTGCATTAATATCAAATTAATCCTTTATGATCAATGCTATTGTCATGAAAACTAGACAAATTAATTAAACGAGTCACTTAAAATAAAGTGTTTCTTCTTTTATACAGCTTTTTAATCCTATTTGGGTATTAATTACTCGTTTTCTTGGATTCAGAAGATCCATTTGTTTCCACTCAACTGCATGCCTCGAAGAGGAACTTGAACTACAGTGTACTCTGATGATGGGGAGCACTTTACATGGTGCTCAGCAAAAATCAGAAGTTATCCATTATTAGCCACTGTTAGAGCTAGTGAAACACAGTAAAAATGGTAATGGATACTTTTCAAAACTGGAAATCAGTTTTGGTTACGCACTCCTCAGAATTAACCCCTAATAGCCAAAGATGATTAACTGATGATCCAGTCTTTTTGTTGATATTACTTGGCTTATTCTGAGATCTTGGAGCAGACAGAAAGACTACCTTATTATGGCAACAACTGCAGGACATACCGCTTTACCTCCAAAACGCAGAACTTTCAGACTGGGGTAATTCTTATGCATATCTTGGGGCATGGGGCTACCCATCAGAGGGACAGAAGTAATTTGTAAAGACCTGTGAAGCTGACCGTCTCTCTGAGAACATCCAGCATGCTTTTGACATTGCTACTTCACAGAATTCAGGTAATGCAAATCACCAAAATACAGTGAACAATGGCAGCAATATCAGCCACGAGCTTCAAGTCGCAGATCCACCACAGAGTTAAAGAAAGATCCCCCGGAGAGCAGGAAATATCCATTGATCTAAACCCCACATATTTCTTTAAATTTCACTGGACATCATAACCTCTTGTCTTTGAGCGATAAGGCTAACTAATATGACTTCCAGTCAAAGCAATTTTTTTGTTCTTAATTTATTTTATTAAGTTGTTATGATTGTTATTACAGACAGCCGGAGGACAAGTACTGAATACCACATCAGTCATCAAAGTATCAGAATGTGATTTTGCATTGGAATAAAAATGAAAATTATTTTTTGCTGTTGCTGGACCCCTGGTTTGAGCTTTTCCTTTCTTTCCCTTTTTAAAAAAGGGATCATGTTGAAATGAGTAACTTCAGAAATAAGTTTACATCTCTTCACTGGAGAAAGCTTTTAGATCACAGCTTCTGTAATTACAGGAGTACATTTTTTTATCAGTGAGGGCACCGGCTTGGGCCGTGGCACATCTCTGTTGAAGTTGTTACTATGCTTCAAGACTTTTCGAGATTAGATTCCCCTAATGCAACAGTTCAGAGCTTTAAACGTAGATGCAACTCAGGTCAGTACTCGGATCATCAGGTATGGAACACATGAAAAAAAGAGAGTCCAGGATCAAATCCTTCTGATGGGAGTTTTTGATAAAACTTGAAGAGCCTCTGCAAAGTGTTTCAACATTAACTAACTTGAACAGTGTTTAGTGAAAGGGTTTTTCAGCTGAGAAGTTTTTCAACACAGACTTATTTCAATCAAAATTGAAAAAGTGCTTAAGAGTTTCAGGCAAATATAATTACTATGTAATACTTAAATTTTAATTTCATGAAAGAGAATATGTAATAACAGATCCTAATGCCAGGGTATACCAAGTCTGACAGGGAGAAAAGAGTAATCAGTAGATCTCTATAATACAGGTGCAATCTTTGATAAATACATATAAACCTTATTGTCTTAATGAAGTTATGATACTCTACTCTTTAGGCTAAGCTAGGCTCAAATAACTTTATCTCTTACCAAACTCCTAATGACACAGATATGTCTAAAGTTTGCCCTTGTGATAAAATATTAGTATAAATGAAAATGAATGCAAAACCAGCTCTGTAAAGTACATTAATATATTTCTAGCATAGCTGACCAATCTATTTTATTAAATTGTTTTAGAGATACATTTAAACCTGACTGTTATGAATTAGAATGGCAAGAATCATTCCAGGCTTTCCTAAGTTCATCTAACTAAACTTTTTTTTGTGGGAGGAAATTATATTTATTTGGTTCATTTCTCTAGCAGAAGTTTCTTGGACACCTCTATTCCTTCAGATGTCCACAAATACTGAAATCACCCAAAGGCTCCTGAAGTTGCCCATTACTGAGTCTTTCCTTGGAGGAATAGTAACTTCATCATAGATTGTAGCTTAAACTCAATTTTCCACAACATGATAGTTTATAAAATTATAGTATGCACTATAACATTTGTTGTTGATTCACACTCAGCCTGAGGCAGAAAGCCTGCTGCTTTACAGGAGAAAATTAGGTTTCCTTGAATGAGAAGGGTAGATGACAACTGTAAAAGAAAGCACTAGCACTTTGATTTCAAAAAAATTGTTTGCTGTTATCTAGATATTCTGCAGATCGTGAAGCTACGGGAGAATCAGGTGACTTAATATTCTATGGTACCTTCATACAGAGCAGTAACATCACCATGCTATTTGCTGCAGTATGTGCACAAACAATAAATTCTGGGTTACATGCTGGTCTCATACACACCAATATTATTCCAGAATAACAGTTTAAATCAGTGAAGCAATTTCCCCAGAATTAATCAGGTTGAATCCATTTGTGAGGGCAGAGAATTTAGCTCTACCATGGCCTTTTTCAGTGTCTTTTCAGCTCCAGAGTTCTGTTACTGATTATGTAC
>NW_009604307.1:65392-87682 GCF_000690535.1 Cariama cristata | reverse complement strand
GTGACTTAGTATGTACAGAGAAAGAGGATGTAAAAGCAAAATACAAACATAGTACTAAGCCTTAAATAAGTCTGAAGAGTGGCTAAGGTTACGTTGGCTTTATCATGTACACAGACCCAAAAGTGTTTAGGAAACAATCAATGCTTTTTGTATGTATGCTGCTGTGTGAGAAAGAATGTGGCATGGAAATGTTCAAGGTTCTTTCAATCATCTTGTCTTCCTTTCAGGCTGAGAAATTGAGAGTCTAAGATACACATCAGACTACTTCTAAAATAGGTGATATGCATCTCCTCCTAAGACTTAAGTTAAAATATGAATGTCTGAAAATACAAAGGCTGGTTGTAAAAGTTTGTCCTAAGTTTAACATCCAGAGAAGAATTCATCCTATACTAGTGTGAAAAAATCTCTTCAGCTGCTCCAGGGTGTCAGAGACATGTCAAAGGGCTGACAGATTTGACCTGGGACCTAGGAAAGACTCATGCTGCTGTAAAGAATCAGCTGAGAAGGAAGGAAAATATCCTAGGGCATCTAAACTGCTATTAATTGCCTATACATGGGCAACTGAAACCCTACCTCTGTTAAGTGAGTTTTAGATATTTGATATTTTTAAGGAGAGGTAATTTTTGTTTGATTTTTAACATAGTAATTTTCAAAGAAGGTTTGGCTTTACTGAAATCAACTTATTCCTATGACAAGATAATATTATTGGGTAATTACTTCTAAGGCATAAAAGAAGGTGATATTACAATGTTTTCTAAGTAGTTAAATGCTCCATTTCACTTTGCATATTAGATTCAAAGATATTTGAGAGAACTCAGATTATCTAAAAACCCCACACTTTCTTTGTTTTCAAATTTTGCATAGGAGCTTTACAAATATAAGCTGTCTGACAGTTTGGGTAGAAATCTCCTAGGAATGATCCAGACATCTCAGTGTCATAAACTCAAATTCCTACAGTGATTCTAAACTCCGTTCCCTAATCTGAATGTAACCTTCTGGATTTCAGCACTGCCTTTTTAGCTCTCATCTAGATTGTGAAGCAAAATGACTCTGTCTACATAGCCTGTTTGAACAATTGTGGTTTACATTGTTGCTTTCACTTTGAAGTGTGAATCTGAATAATGCATGACATAAAATTACAGGATGGGCAATTTAAATGGAGATAGCACTGCATACCTTCATATTTTGAGTCTCCTGACTTCTGTATGGTTGATTACTCAGACTAAATGTTACATTAATGTTTTTTTATTTCCATTTAATATTAAAGAGTATGTCCTCCAAATCCTATAATGGTGTCTTTATAGCCGAAGTAAAACTGGCAAATATTGTTCAGTATATTAATGCAAATAGAAATAGATTCATTGGAAATATGTACTGGTTAAATTCCGTATGTTGAAAATAACTATCAGAGCATTAGGTATATCTCTGCATGCTCAAATAAGGTCTTTGGATTAAATGTTTGATGTTGAAAGCTTAGATGGAAAAAAGCGGTAATTAATATGATCAAGGAAAATTACATTAAGAAATAGCTCAATCTGAACATTTCTCATTTCTCCCCATATGCATGGGAGACTCACGTTTCTGGGACTCAAAGACTGGTTTCTTGTAACCTCTTGGGGAAAACTTAGAACATTCTTTGAATATCTGTAAGCCTTTATAGTTTAGGTTCAAGGTTTATTTTAGGACTCTTTCAGGACTTCTCAGTGTTGAGAATAAGAAGTATAGATTTTCTTTAAACTTTTTTTCTTTTTGCATTCCTTATAGTCTCTCTTGGCAGTCAGAGATTGCGGTATAAAACCTTCTGTGAAGAATGAAAAGAAATAATAAAGAAAGAAATGAATTTTGCTAGCCATAAAGGAAGAAATATATGTAGCCGAACACTTTCTAATCATCCTTTTGTAAATTAAATCTATCAACTGGAGGAGTTAGGTCTTTTCTCCCTGGAGAAGAGAAGGATCATGGCAGGGGACCTCATCACAGTTTTCCAGTACTTAAAGAGCGGCTACAAAGAGGATGGAGGCTCTCTTTGCACAAGGAGTCACGTGGAGAAGACAAGGAGCAATGGGTACAAGTTACACCAAGAGAGGTTTCATCTTGATATAAGAAAGAAATTTTTTACAGTAAGAACAATCATTCACTAGAACAACCTCCTCAGGGACATGGTTGTGTCCCCATCACCAGAGGTTTGCAAGACTCAACTGGACAAAGTGCTAGATAACCTCATCCGAGTTCCCCTTCCAACAAAAGCTTGGACCAGGTGATCTTTTGAGGTCCCTTCCAACCTGGTTTGTTCTGTGGTTCTATGATTCTGTGAACTGACATGATCATAAGGTATTCTGAATCAAAAAAACCCAAACTGTGATGGGAAAACTAGTAGGGAAACACTAGCAAAGTCCTGGGGAGAAGGAGAGTCTGTCTTCTGGGGGATTAAAAGATATTGGTTTATCTAGCCTAGAAAGGGGCCTAAATGAGGTATAACTGCTATTTTTAAGCAAAACAGAGAGTAAATACTGGAATAATTATGTTTAAGCAAACAGATAGTTGTGGTGCAAAAGCAAGTGAACATAGACTATCCTGAATACATTTAAGCTGACAGCTTTAAGAGGGTTTTTAACAGTAGAATGAATGATGTTCTTCATGTTATAGCAGTAACCAGAAGAGTAGGTACATTTACAGGCGAACAGTAACAGCAGTAAAGGAATAGTTAAGGGTATAGTGAGAATATCTGTTGTTAGAGGTTGGATAAATACAGGTGTTATAACTTGATCCTCATAACTATGCAAGTAAACAAGACAATCAAACCCTCAAAATTCCAACACAAAATTTGCTTTGCCCTCTACTTCTAGCTTTTAGTTTGCAAAAGCAATTTCCAGGAAGCAACATCTTCCTTTTTTTTTCCATAGAGCTTGTTATTTTTAGTCGCTGAAGGTCACCACGAGGCAGTGCTCTGTGCCCTGCAGGAGGGCAAAGTGCCGGTCTGGGCTGCTCACCCAGCAAAGGTGCATTTCCACACTCGCAGCACCTCTCCCCGACGATTCGCTTTTTGGATGGAGGTCGAGCGATGTGTGAGCAGCGAGATAGACCCACAGGTCTGTCTGTAACCATTCCGAGGGCCGGTGTTTCACAGAGACATTTGGGGAGTGGAACGGTAGGGCTCAGGACAGGCGATGGAGCTGCTATGGAGAGGGAATTCGGGGAAGGGCCGACACTTCTTTCCTCAAGAATTGCCCTGCTCTGTTCCTTGGCCAACACAATACTTGTCCTTTAGTAAAAGCGAGTTACATCACTTCATCACAGCCTCTTGTAACCTTGTGAGTGTCTTTATACCCTGAGAGTCAAGAAAAGAAAAAGCCTTCAAGTATAGAAGGGTCTTGGTGCCAGAAAAATTCGTTAAGGAAACTCTCAGGATATGATGAGTTTCCCATTTTAAAATGCCAAAAAACAATGCAGACAGTTTGGAAGTTAACCTGCAGATAAAAGATTCTCTTCTTATATTCCCAATGATGCAAGTTTTGACCTTCTGCTCGTCGTTGTGTGTGACGGAAAGAAAATGTTCCCTTTCACTGAAGTTACATTTCAATAGCATCAGTGTCTTTGTTATCGAACGCAATATTTTTATGTTTCTATTACAAACTTGAGTTTAGCCTCACTTTCTGCTGAAATGACAACTCCAAATATCATGAGGGAAAAAAAGAAGGTGATTTTAATCTAAATTCTGTCTGCACAAAACTCTTTTAATTACAAGCCCAGAAGCCAAGCTCAACAAATCTACAACATTTGATTAAGATCCACTGAGAATTAAGTATAAACTGAAGAACAGAAGTTTCCTCCTGCGGTGCTGCTGCTAAGATACTGAATGCTGATCTTCTCTTTTGTCTCTTTTCCCGAAGACGCTTTTGTCTCTCAGGTATCCTATGCTTAAAAAATAAATTCTTTTTCATGTAAAAACCCTAAATCTATCATAAGAATCTCTGCTGAAATAACTCACTGCAATATATTAGAAAGAAAAATCCACTGAGAGAGGAATGGTATACAGGTAATCTAGAGGATTAGGAGTGACAGAACATCAGTCAACATTTAAAGCCTTTACAGATGGAAAACTAGTGGAGGTATGAGTAAGGTTGTTACCAATATTGTAAGGTTCACAGAGATGAGCAGGGAACATGAGCATGAACACAGATGTGAATTCTGGACCACTATGAAACTCTGTTTGTTTTTTAAAATATTTTTTAATATTTCATGATTAAAAATAAAAATGTCAAATGATATTGGCAATCAATAAGAAGTACAACTGCGTGCTTAGCTTAGGGAAATTAAAAATATAGAATGTCATATTACAAGCAGATATTTTGGTAGTTAGAAGTGGGGGCAGCTTGGAGAGATTGTTTTGGTTTTCGTCAGTTCATGTCTGTTTTCAAATCTAATACCTCTCTGTATCTGTGGAATCAGTGGGAAGTACTCCAACAAGAGACCGTAACAGCTAGTTCTCATTAATATTTAAGAATCCACTGTCTCATTTCTGTTGTGTGCAGAATCACCAACATACGTGCAATAGAGGGCTTTAACAGAAGTAAGATCAAGCTACCTAGTCTTTACTATATGCATATATGTACATGCCATATGCACATTTAAAGGCCGTTTGCTTAGGGTTTGTTTCAGGTTTTTTCCCTTCAATTTTGCAGTCATAAATTAAGATGTGATCATTAATTACATCCACTCTAAACGGCCAGTAATCTTTCCTCACTGTCAGTCAATATGAGTCAGAGGTGGCCGGTATATACAAGTAGCCATTGCTTGTGCAAATTTGAGATTCAAACAGAAGGCTAAATTCTGAACACAAAAACTGGAAAGAAACCTTTTTTATCTATAATACTAGTAATAGAGGTTTGGGCGTTATTTTTCCTTTTAAAGTACTGCTTGGAAATTTAATTTATCACTATCACTTAATAAACCATATACACTTGGTACAGGCAGCAGGACATAGGTGTATAGTCGCTTTGCCTGAGGGACAGGATGCCATCCAGAGGGACCTGGACAAGCTCCAGAAGTGGGCCCATGTGAACCTCATGAGGTTCAACAAGGCTAAGTGAAGGGTCCTGCACCTGAGTCGGGGCAACCCCAGTATCAATACAGGCTGGGGATGATGTGATCGAAAACAGCCCTGCCAAGAAGGACTTGGGGGTATTGGGTGATGAGAAGCTCGACACAATACAGCCATATGGGCTGGCAGCCCAGAAGGCCAACCATACCCTGGGTTGCATCCCAAGCAACGTGACCAGCAGGTCAAGGGAGGGGCTTCTGCCCCTCTGCTCTGCTCTGGTGAGACCCCCCTGCAGTACTGCCTTCAGCTCTGGGGTCCTCAGCACAAGAAGGACATGGACCTGTTGGAGCGAGTCCAGAGGAGGGCATGGAGATGATCTGAGAGCTGGAGCACCTCTGCTGTGAGGACAGGCTGAGAGAGTTGGGGTTGTTCAGCCTGGAGAAGAGAGGGCTCCGGGCACACCTTAGAGCAGCCTTCCCGTACCTAAAGGGGGCTTATAAGAAGGATGGAGACAAAGTTTTTTGCAGGGCCTGTTGCAATAGGACAAGGGGTAATGGTTTTAAACTAAAAAAGAGTAGATTTAGGCTAGATATAAGGATGAAATTTTTCACAATGAGGGTGGTGAGGCGCTGGCACAGCTTGCTTGGAGAGGTGCTAGATGCCCCATCCCTGGGAATACTCAAGGTCAGGTTGGACGTGGCTTTGAGCAACCTGATCGAGGTGAAAATGTCCCTGCCTATTGCAGGGGGGTTGGGCTAGTTGACCTTTAAAGGTCCCTTCCAACCCAAACTATTCTATGATTCTGTGATTCCTCATTCTAGCTTTATTTTTTCCTCAAGCAGCTGAAAGAACAAGTGCTATTCTCCTAGCACAGCTTTATAAAAGGAGCAATGTAATTCGGAAAACCACAAATTTGCTGTGAGGGAAAATTATAAATTCATAAGATTCATTACTTTTGGGAAAAAAACCCACAGTTTTGTGGGGATTTGTGGTTTCCTCATAGACAGCAGCACTGTTTGTATTTTACATGGTAATAGATGTTTAAAGATTTATAAATTATTCAGGCAAGATTCTTATCTACTGGTTTTTTAAATGAGACAAATATCAGTTTTAGTTAGAAGTGATGTTACAGTTTGCCAAAATTCTGTTTAATATTTAGTTGTAAAGGTTAAATGAACTGTCAAAAAATGCTCTAGTCAGAAATGTCTTGTAGAAAGTAATTTTCAGAGATCACGTTTAAGAAAACATTAATTCCCATCACAATATCCAGTATAAAGTAGCTTCATTCTCTTACTGATACTTTTAAAAAACTTCTCTGGATGTGGAATAAAACAATGAATACTAAAATAAAAGGTCTTACAAGCTTCTCACAGCTTCTATTGCCCTAGTCATTAAAGCAGTCATCTGTCTCTACCTGATTAAAGCAGCTGCTTCTGCACTCTAGGTGACTTGTAAAACACCTGTAAACAAATCTGTCAGACACAGACACCAACTCAGAGAGGTTACAAAGCTTCCTATTTTTAAACTAACAGGGACTTAGATGGCCCCATCTACGTCCACAGCAGGGTATCTTAAGGCCACAGCCATACAGTCCTTGCGCTTGCAGAGACGGAGAGCAGCCCGACCGCAGAGAAGCCTTGACCGCCTTCCTTCTAACCTTGCCCTTCGCTCTTCTTTTTCTGATCTGGCATGGAAAACCCTCTTCCAAGGACTATGTGCATGCAGTGATAGCTCTTTATGCACAACTACTTGATATCGGCTCTGAGATCACTATAAATTTGACCCTTACAGCCTAGCCACCAAATCACGGCTGTGATCCTTATCTGTGTCCATACCACAAAATTCCACAAGGCTGGATGGATGTATTTTTCCCCAGGCTTGGCAAGAACTTACAGTATGTTAACAACTCTATTTGATGACCAATAAATTTAATACCTGTGAAACCTCCTCACTCAACTGGTCATAGGAAGAAAAAAACCACTAATCAAAAAACCCGCATAAAAACCCCAAAACCAAAAAAATGCCCAAGAAATAGAATCAAAGAGACTTCATACTTTAAATCTGGTCTGATATTTATATATTTTCTGTGCTTGCTGTGCCCTTTAAAGCTTTTCTAACCATTCCTGTGGCTCTAACTACACTGGAAATCTCATAGGTTAATTAAGCAGGTTCTTATCAGAAATTACAGTAATGGCCAACTAGCCAAAATACTAATCTCCCAACGTGCAGTTTAAGCTTTGTATCTGAAAGCAATCATATTTGCAAGCAGCCTGAAATGTGATTGATACTGCAGCCTAGGTTAAATACCCTCCCATAGCTAGCTTTTGAATTTGGTTCCCAGGACTCGCTCTGCCACGTTCAGTAGTGTTTCACTCTGCAAAGAGCCCCATGGATTTCCACAGAATATACGGTGTAGTTACGCCTGTATCACCTGGAGCAAGTCTGACTTTGGGCCCTGTAGTCTCTTGCAACACAAGCAACACGGTATTTTTAGAGTTTTAACCGTACAGGCTGTTCATTGCACCCACAGAGGACTGTGCAACACCTTATTGCTCCAGCAAAGACGACTTTAACTCAGATTTCATGCAAAGGAAGGACAATCAGTTTAATGTTAATACTCACGTTCTAGCTGCATACCTTACATTAACGCGATTTTGCGCCTTCTCACTTTATTGCTTTGCACGCAACTCTGTCCATGGCTGAAGAAATTTAAATGTACTCCTATTTTCACAGTAGGATTTAGCTTCTCTGGATAAAGGCTATTCAACTTGATAAAGAGTATTTGTGTGTGGAACACAGCAGGTTGTGTGTGTGTGTGTTTTGGTTTGGTTTTCCATGTTGTCAGCAATAAAAAAAAAAAAGGCAATGACTGTTTGTTCAGTGAGATCTGTTCTAGTATGCTTTAATTTCCTTTCTAAACAGCTGTGTTCATAGGAGAAATCTCCACCCTGAGGTACACAGAGTGGAAAAATCCCAGAGGTACTTTTGAGTTTCTACAGGGAATCAAAAAATTGCAAGTACTCAAAGCATTGCTTCTGAAGCTCTCGTGTGGAAAGAATCACGGGGCTTGCTGACTCTCATAGCAAAACCTGCTGTCTCAGCAACAATTACTGTAGATGGGCTTACAAACTGACACCAGCGATAATGTCAGTGTGCAGCTGGGATCTTAAACGGAACCTGCTGCTCCACACCAGCTTATTCAAGCAGATTCATGGGCAGGAAAAAAGCAGGCAGAGGGCAGAGAAGATGTGACTCTGTGTGTTTGTGTGTGTGTATGTATAAAAGCAGAGTCATGCATTTGGAAAAGAAATGTATAGAAAGGTGAGGAGGGTGAAAGGAGACCACCTGCTACTCGGCAGGGGGTTGGGAGCATCAGGAAAGCAGCGCGATGCCAGCAGGTGACCAGGGCAGCAGGAGCCTGGTAAGTGGCGGCCAAGAGGTGGGCAGGCCAGCAGGCAGCAAACCCCCCGGCCCTCGCTTTGTGCCTCGCCAGCGGGGGCCGGGTCGAGAGCGGGGAGCAGGTGGGGGGTACCCGGCAGCTGCTCGGGGGTCAGCTTGGCGAGAGAGCTCACTACACAGAGCCAGGGAAAGGGCTGGTTTTGCTTTTTGTCTGTTGCCTTAGGGTTGTTCATATTATTTAATGGAAAAGATGAAACTCAGCTTCTCCAAAGTGCCTTTGGTGGGGAAGGGGACACCTGTTTTCCTACAGCCATTTTCAACAAGATCTTTAGAAGAAGGTGCACGTGACGGTCATCAGTGTTAAAGAGCTGTCTCAGTTTCAGCATCTCCTGAGCAATACTGGAATGAAATTTCCTTACTCACATTGGTCAGTCATTAAACAATTCTGGTTTTAGGTACCTTGGTCTGTATTTAGATCTCCAGGCAGGGAAAGCTAACACATTACCCGGTGTAAAACTCGCCACAGCAGTAATAATATTGCAAATATCCTCTTGTGAGCGCTACAGCTATGAGATCATTTTTGTAATCTCCAGAGGAAAAAATAGAGAGTATGGAACAGCTGATGGCATTCATTATAGCTCCACAGACTTTAAGGCACTCCACTGACTGGCACTGTCTAGAAACTGGCTTTGTCTGTCCGTCCTGTCCCTGATGAGCCCTGCAGAGCATGGCAGACAGAGAAAAACAACAAGTACTGCTGCTGCAATATCAAAATGCCCCGTTGTGAAGGGGACTAGCTGGAACCAGCATGCAAATCAAAGAGATCTTAAGATTTGAGGTTGCACAGCTCATTAAGCTCTTTTAATGAAAATTATATTTTTTCTATGCATTTTACAGACTGCAGTCTTTCCCCAAAGAGTTAACCATACAGTTGACCCATTCAATTAAAAAATCTTCCACTGATCTGAGTCATCTGGGATAAAGCTCAATATACATGAAATTAAATCAGAGTTCTTTCTTTGGGGAGAACAGACAAAACCTCTATACTGATCAGAATGTGATTTTGTGTTTTTATTCTTTCTTCCTCTTTTCATTGCCGATACCGCACTCTCTATAGAGTGCATTTGCTGCAGGAGAGTAACCTCTTTGCTCCCTGGCAAT
This sequence comes from Cariama cristata, assembly GCF_000690535.1. Taxonomy (NCBI): domain Eukaryota; kingdom Metazoa; phylum Chordata; class Aves; order Cariamiformes; family Cariamidae; genus Cariama; species Cariama cristata. The sequence continues at coordinate 78,081 of NW_009604307.1, read as the reverse complement.
GACATGCTGCAGGGACTAGCACATTCGTTGGGTGTATAAACAGATGGATATTATGCAGGAAAAAAGAAGTGGCACAACCTCCAACCATTACTTTGATGGAATTTCACAGCTAAATCTGCTGTTCGCATTTTAACGAAAGATTTTTTTGAATAAATAATTAAAAAAAAAAGATTTGTGGCTATAACCCAGTCCAGTGCTTTAATGGAAATATATCAAGTCTTAAGAGGAAGAAAACCAAGGGCAAATCACAGGGGAAAAAAACAAACTAGCTACATTGAAAGAAAAGTGCTAACAATTACTTTGCTAATGGTATTTGTTCCAGAAGCAACTTGAAATGCTAAAATAATGCACTGCTGTCAGAGTTAGGTTGCATAAATAACAAAACAAAAATAGCTTGTTCAATGGGTAGCACATTATCAGAAGACTAGAATATACAACCTGGAGAAAAGTGTGAAATATATTAAGAAGCAATCTGCAGGTAAAGCCTATAATATATATTCATAAAGGGCAAGAGTTAAGATTGTGCAAGCAACCTTGACTGTTAATTTCTTGACTGGAGTGCTTAGCTTCGCAACCTTTGCGTTTTCTTCATTAAGACATTCTAAGTAATTGATCATTTTTATAGTGTTCAGAGGCTCAGATACCATGGAAACAGACTGAAACTATGGGAGTGGTTGTGGTATTAGAATAATTAGCAGTGAGTTGTGGAACAAAGTTGCTGATCAATGCTTATCTGTCCCGGTTCAGTCTCACACTGTGACTTGGCATAATTTGTGGTATGAATTTTGTTCTTACGTAGACCTGTACATGTTCTCATCTTCCAGGATGTAGACACGTATTTTTTCCATGTAGTATATTACGTACTTACTCTCAGAAAGCATGTTCTGTGATGTAAATGTACTTACACACTACTACTTACTGAAAATTAAATCTCCAATGAACTGTTTCTCATTAGAGTGGTACGCTTTGTTCCAGAGCAAATCCAATAGTTATGTGCACTTGTTTATCAGCACAGTTCCTCCTTTTTGATGTCACATAATGTGGTCCTAATGTTCCAGTTCTGCAGCTCAACATTATAATATATTATTAATAAGATACCTTCCTTGCTGTGAAATTCTCTGTGAAACTGAGAAACAATATTTGCTGGAACTTTCAGAGAAGGAAGGAGGAGGGTTTCGGTATGAATTGGCAGTAGATTTTGTCCTGGAACTCCTGAGGTTTCAGTTTAAGCAAGAAAATCACTTTGAACAACTGTATTTGCTCCAGGAAGAATATACAAATGCTATGTGGTGCAGCTATGCTCAAGGTGTATTGGGTGAATCGTAGAATAGAATCATACAATCATTTAGGTTGGAGAAGTCCTTTAAGATCACCAAGTCTAACCGTAGATCTAACATCACCAAGCCCACCACTAAAACATGTCCTGAAAGCACCACACCTACATGTCTTTTAAATACCTCCAGTGATGGGGACTCCACCACTTCCCAGGGCAGCCAGCTCCAGTGCTTCTGATGCAGAAAGTGCCCTTTTGTTTGTATGCTTGTAGTGCAAAGGTCTTCGAAATTCTACTTAGAACTTGGGAGGTAAGAAAAAAACAAAAATTATAATTTTCACATCCAAAGAATCCTGCAATGTTATAGATCCAAAGACTATATAACAATGCCACACAAGTTTATTCTGAAACTATTTTCAAAGCTAAAGTTTCTAATTGAATTTGTCTTGTGACTAATGAAGAGGAAGCAGATGTTATTTTGTTGCTGTCAAGAAAGTCAACAAAGAATGTTGTCGTCAACAAAGCGGGTAAAGACTAATTTTTTACAATAACAATCACCTTTAACAATAGATGCTTGTTTTCCACTGAAATCTTTTACAACATTTCATACATCTTGCGCTGCAAAGCGTATTCCTACTGAGAATATTCCCACAAGAATGCATCTTAGTAAATTGATCTAACCCTAAAACCTTCTCTTAGCTTGGCAATTAATGAAAATGACACATTGTCAAAATGGTTGAAGGGAATGATGTATTACAGGAATTTGGAGAAGAAACTGAGTCTTATTTTCTGTTCTTCTAATGTAAAACTCAGCAGACTATAATTAATCTAAAGAAAATGAGACAGGGGATACCTATTCCTTCTAAGGCATGTCTGTGCTCATGCATACATGTGTGCACACGCACACACCTTCCATGACAGACAGACATGATGTTTTTTCTTATGACACTCCTGTCAGTTTAGCAATAAGAAAAAAAAAAAAATCAAAATGCTGAGTAATGGCTTCCTGTCCATCAGCCAGTACGCATTTATAACGAGTATGCAGCGTGCAACAAGGCATCTCTGCTGATAAATGATTTCCTTCTACAATGGAATATATTCCAGGAAACATGAAGCAAGCCAAAGGCCAACTGGATGATGCTGATGTAATCTGAAACCTCAAGATAAATATCTAGGTAGTCATTTGTTTTGGGAGAAGAAAAGGTATTTTTTTTGGTTGGTTTGCTTTGTCTTGTTAAAAAACCACTTCAGTCTCCAGAATTCTCTCTGAAAGGGAAACCAAAATTCCCTTGTTTATGTAAGGCAAATGTAACAAAGTTGTACACATCCACACTAAAGTATTGTGAATGCAAAGCTAATCTGTGTGAAACATCAGGAAGACATTTGAGCAATCCTTATTAACATATAAACACAGCTCGTAGTAATATATGTTACCAGCTTTTTCAAACAGGGTGAAACACCATTTGGAGATGCAAAACATCGTTTTAAGTTTTTCCAGGTATCATAATGATAGCTTTTTCTTAACACTGAATATTCATGATGCATCATAAAACTAATGATAAACATAAAAACTGATGTGAACGTTTGACTAATCTGTTCTTATTTGTTTGGAAGAACTGTAGTAATTGCCTGGTTTGTAAATTAAACATCTGCTATGGGAATAAACAAAAACATAACTGAGCGTATTCAAATAAATTGAATTCACCTTAGTTCTATAAATTTTATTATATGGGCTCATCAATTTTATTAGACCTGAGTGCTGCATCACTATAGAAGGCAGTACCTAATTTTCTTTTAGGTACCCTATTTGTAATAATAAATGTTTTCTAGTTCTAAATAACTACTGTTCTTATTTAAAGGTTTGGTTTTGCTTTGCCTTTTTTTTTTTTTTTTCTATCTCTGAAAGATGGTCGATAAAACAGCTGACTTAAGTACATTTGGCTACTATGTTTGTTGTTACCAAACTGTTACCCAGGACCAACAGAATGAAAAAAATAGTATCTACTTGCACACCAGCCCATTTCAGACATGATGTGATTTTTGGTACACATAAGATATTCATTTGGCATTTAGACTAGCCCTATTTTGCTACCTGCCAACTTTCAAATGGTAAAGATTAGGACACAAGCCAAACAGACTGTAATTTTTTTAAAAAGCAGAGATCAAAAGATTTTTTGTTTTTGTTTAAGTAAAAAGAGAAGAAACTGTCTGGGATCAATTTATTTTTCATCATTAAGCTCTTAAAAGTACCATACAAAGAGGAGCTAGTTTTGGACTGCAACCGTTATTACTCAGTGCATGGGCACCAGAGGTAGAAGACCTGCTTCCTTGATTCCTCCTCTCGTTACTGATTTCGGAGTAGAAGGTCATCGCGGCTGCTTGTTGCATGGATCCACTGATCAAGTAGGATATTCTGCTACCCTGTTAGGTCTGTGGAACAAAGTTGTAAGCATTCCTACTCAAACACTGAAAATACAGAGTTGAAGGCTCCCAGGAGACTCCCAGGCCAGGACTACATCCCCACAGAAAGCAAAGTTTGGTATAAGAGAAAACAGCTGATGTATATTTGGATTTTTACTCTCCATAAGGTTATGAAGCTCCATAGCATGAACTTGAATCAAGAATCTCAGAAAACCTTCTGTTCCTCTGCTTCAGAAGGGTTTTCCACTTTGCTTATGACTGTGCTTGAGTGCCTTACACCTTTGATGTAAGGTAATTTTGAAGCATCAACACCTTCAGCTTTTGCTTCTCAGTGAGGAAATTCCTTACCAAATTTTATGTACAGCAAGGACATGCCAGAAGAACTCACCAAAATTACCTACAGAACGTAGGACTTGAGACACAGTGCAGAAGCTACTAATCACAGACCAAAATCTGAAAAGAAGTTCAGCTCAAGGAACATGAGTTGGAATAGTCATAATTCCAGGTACTCTCAGTCAGGGGCACCATATCCTGGAGGTAAACATAATGATTTGCAAGTCAAAGACAGTTCAGTCTGCCCTCCTGTCAATTCATTCAGACTGTAGGAAGAAGTGGGCCATACAGGTGGGTCTCTGCCCAATACCCCCACACTGTAGTGTGGTGTGGGATGGCGTCACAGTGTTCAGGAAGGCACTCAATGTTCACTACAGTAGCAATAAAAATTGTGCCTCTCAGGAATTAATGGCAAAGCTGCCATTGGCTTCAGAAGCCAAACTACTCCGTCTTGCATTTCTAGTGTTTTGTTAATGAATGTTAGTTGTGTGTCATGTGAAAGAAGGATCTAAGAATACCGATTCCAGATTTTTTTTGGAATGAAACAGCTATTTTAATTTTTCATTTGTATTTATACCCTAATCAGACATGAGTTGGTCTTTTTTTTGGTGAAATTTTAGGAAACAAAGGCCAATATACAACAAAACGATCATCCCTTATGGAGCCTGAGAAATTAATCAAACCGTTGTTGGACAGCAGAAATGTCATTAAGATGCAATTGCCCGTGAATGTTAAAATGTGCCAAGAAATTCGAATCACTGTATTCCTTTTGAAGAGTTTTCGTTGATAACTAGGTGACCAGTACCCCTGTATATCCAACATGCTGTACTTTAGAAACGAAGCCCTCACCATAAGCGATACCTAAAACTTTACACCTCTATTCTATGGATAGATTTAAACACTAAGTGAGCTTTGGGAATGGGGGAGGAGTGGACTGGTAAGATAAATCTGTGTAATACTCAGTCACTTATAAATAGACATCTGTAGCTAACTTGAGGCAGTTGAATCCCACTCATGGGTAGTAAGGAGACATAAATTACAAGTCAGAGGCTTGGTCATTAAGGTATGTGGCTGTCCAAAACACAATAATGTGGCAGATACTGCAAAAAATCAGGGCTTGTTTGAACACATGAAAATCATTCCTTAGACATTAGGAGAGATATAGTGATCATATTACATGACCATCCTAGACCTTCACATTGCTCTGGGGTTTTAGGTTTAATAGCAACCATTACCTTCAGAGAGGCAGTATTTCTTGTTTTCATTCCACTATCCAGAATAGCTAGTTTTTAATAATCTAGCTCGTGACAGTGGCAGCAAAAATTAGAAAGAAATTATTCTTATCATTTTTGGGGGCAGGTAAAACCACGCTCTCTCTCTTCCAACAATTTTTAGACTAAGTACACCACAAAAATAGAGAGTTTTTTATTGATTTGAGGTATAGAAATGTACTATATACATTTCTTATGAAATCTGCCACATAGGAAACAGTAAAGGGCAAAACCACAAGCTAATCCTAGCCCAGGAACAGGTTTCTATTACCACCTACCCATCTCTGTGTAGTGCCTCACTCCTCACCCTCTCCCACTCTGTGTGCAAGATGAAAGTGGCTTGTGAAAGAAGTCCTGGACCGCTGCTTCGTAGGAAAAGACACTGCATCACAGCAGCACTCCGCATCACTCCGTAGATGCACTCTCAAATGACCTCTGCTGGATGAAATCATAAATTTTCATACATAAAGGCCTTGAGGAAAATAGCCCCTTTTATCCAAACTTTCCCAGGTTTTTTACAGGTAAGCTGAAATAGTTTTCTGTTTAATAACTAAAGCTTCCCTTGCCTTGTCTTACCTTGCCTTCCCTTCCCTTCCCTGCTACTGGGACCAGTGCGGCTGGGTTGGTAGGGCTCTGAGGTGAAGATTTCCATCAGGGAATATCAGCTCTGGCTTGATGGTTTGCTTCCATGGCCATGCAGCTTTGGCGTGCAAAGTGAGCTCAAGCGCGGTGCCGACCGACGTGCCCCGAGGCCTGCTGCCGTCTGCCCTGGGCTCAGTGCGCTTCAGAGCCTTGAACTACGTAACGTGTGAGGACAGGTTGGGGTTTTATAACGGCTCGGAAATAGCACGTTTTATGCCATAAATGTCTGTGGTTCTTCCACGCTGTTGATTGCCTACTTTGGTTTCTCTTGTTATCCTCGCAAAGGTTGTGCCCTGAATGCTGATGGTGGAAAACTTGGCACTCCTGTAGGTGGTAATTCTATGGCAGCAAATATTGGAGCTGGTCTGTAATTTGTGATATACACTAACTACAATAATGGCACAATGCCTGTGGGTAAAGGAGTGGAGGGAACATAATGCAGCTAATAACTATTCATTTGATTGTTTTTTAATTTGCTTTTTTCTGAATGTATACTGTGTGTAATATTTATGGCATTTCGCAACATTTTTGTGAAGATATTTGTTTATAATTACGCATACATATCATCTGCTGCACTCGGCTTCCTAAAAGGCAGACATAATTTTCCAAAGTTTTTCTCATTTTCAATTTTTTATCTGTCAATTTACATTTTCTATTTTGAGTTACCTATTTTGTACTAATAAGAGGCAAAGATTATGTACATATTCCTTTAGCCAGGCTAACTCTTTGACATTTTAAAACTAGTTGTTTAAGAACAACGCAGTTTATTTCTACATTTCTTAATTAAAAGTCTTCTATACCAATAGTTTATGTGAGGAATTCTATGTCTCCCCTCTGTACAATAATAATATCTCTTATGTTCTATTAGCGGGCAGTAGTAGCCCAGAGAATACTGACCAGAGAAGTCTTTACTCAAACTCTCATCTCCAACTAATAGTACAGGACAGCAAGAACTCCCTTAGCAGTGCAGTGCTCCTGGGACTAAAGCTGTTGTCTGACACAAAATGAGAATTTATGCCTGTGAACAGCCACTGGGATGTTCCTACCATATAAGTGATGGACATTTGTACCTGGAGCATCACCAGACCTCCACAATTTGAAGGATTTCAGGTGCTTTACAGAGCCCGTCAGGGTAAAATGATGTAAAGTAGGTCAGGTGCTCGGAGGGGGAAATCGAGGTGGAAATCATCGGTTGGTACAGACATTAGCACGTTGCGATCTCATCCGCTGCTGTGAAGCTGTAACACAGACTTGATAAAGTCTGCCAAAAATATTTTTCTTCATGTACCTGTCAGTGACTCTGTCTCCTCCCTACAGTTATTATGTCTGACTGCAACATGTTCTAAATAATAATGAGCCATGTGGGAAAGTCTCGATGCAATTTGTGTCTGAATGTTAAGTAACATGTTTTGTACAATTTTGTATAAAATTCTATATTGATAAACATGACCTGCTACAATACTTGTCTTTTGCAGTGACTGTATACACACGACCAAACACCATGTAGGTGTATAAAATGCAAATATTCTGTCCACAAAAGGTACCTATTGAGCAAGAAAATCTGTCTTTTTTTTTGCTGTGTAATTTTATGTAGTTTATGAGACCAGTCTGTTGGCTTTCACTACTTATTCTGAATTCTTAATAAAGATGGGGATAAAAATTCTAAATAAGATTTGTTGCAATGTTTTTAGAGTTAATGTTAATCTTTATGCTTCTTTTGTATAAATCCTCCACTTTTTTCAATCTTGAATCCCGAACAAATGTATTTGCTTTTAGTTTGCTTTATAGACCTCTGTGTGCACACTCATACAGCTGCATACATTCATCTTTGAATATAGATTCCACACAGCGGGTGTGATACAAGCATCCCTATATAGGGAATAATTCTTATAAGGAATAAAGGAGTGTGGAAAGTAAGTTGATAAATGCAATTCAACATAGACCTCCTCTAAATGCCTCCTACACTGGTTATTTAAGAGTCATCTTCCTCAAACTTAACCTGACAAGTCATATTGTCCTTGTTTAGGTACTGAAAGATTCATGGTATTATCTTTTCATTTTCTTTTGCCTTGGTGTTAAAGAAATACTTCATTAAGGTGCTCTAAGACTTTATTAGTCTAGTGTGAGAGTGTGGAAATGTGTGTATAAAGAGAAATACGTCCACATATTCCTGCTTCTGAGTAATTTGGAAATAGATGGAGGTTTGTGGAAAAATAACACTTTGTAATAAAGACCATTAAATGTATTTATCTGTCTTTTGCAAGAGCAGCTGTAAGGACTTGTCATTTTGTGCAAGACCATTCCAATAGTCAGTTGCTGTCCTAAACATGATTTATCTTTTCTGAATTCTTCTTTGTCTCTTTCTGCTGTATATTTTATGAAACTGGGATTTTACTAATCATTTTAGCATGTTACTATTTACATATACCAGGTTGTACACATATCAGACAAAACAAGAATCTCAATGGAAAAAAAAAGCAAATTTACGTTCAGGACAATGTCAGGCATACAGCTGACTTGAATTTAGGTAGTTTTGCAGTTTTAAAATTAATTGTCCATCCCGCAGTGATCCTTTCAAGCTCCTGTATCACGTGTACAGAGGAGGACATTCAGTGTAACGGATAGAAGTTATTTTACAGAGATGAATGCTTTCCAGATGCTTTCCACTACAGCGAAAGAAGAACACACGTTAGTTCATGCCGTGATGAAGGTACCGGGGAACAGTCTAGAAACTCCTCCTCAAGCTGCCCAAAAGTTCCCTCCATCCCTTCCAAAACAAGGAATCTCCTAGATTTCTCCTACATAAAAGGGGACATCACTTCTCCTGCACTGTCATTTTAAAACAAGATTCAGGTCTGCTGTGCTTTAGTAAAGGAACTGTATCTCTCGGTGTGGGTTTTGAATGCCAAATCCCAAGGGGTAAGGTGTCTTTTCATAGCTTTGTTTAGAGCTCCCCAATCCTAGAAGGGCACAGAATTTCAAACAGTCCTGTCTTCCTTGTTAGATTCCTCTTTAAAGCTGCAAGCTTAGTCTATTGTTAACCTACAGCCGGCATAAGTTAACCTGCACTTTACTACGTTAGCTCTTGGAGAAGAAAATGGTGATGCTGAGCTCTCCCTTGGGCCCAGAGTGAGGTGAGGTCCTGAGCAGGGGGGTCTAGGTCCCCCTCAGATGCTACACAGGCAGCTGTTTAAATATACAAGCCTTTATTTCGCTCCAGATCACCAAGACAGTGTTTTTACCATTTGTTTCTGACTGAGGAGGATTTCATGTAATAACCAGAAGTCAGCACGCTGAAGCATGAAGCATCCTGCTTCCTAGCTATAACCCTGAGACAAAGTTACCCAAAGCAAGAAGCTGTGCGATATGATCTTCAATTAGAAAAGCCAAAACGACTGTGCCAATAATTGTCTATAGCCAAAATCATCTTTTAGATACCATGTACAACAGTTCCTTCAACATAGGATGTGAAATATCTTTGGCTCTGCTAGTCTGGGTATCCCACTGTTCTGGCAATTTCATTAAACCCTTAAAAATCCTTTAAAATGAGCAATGATTAATCTATTCATTTGAAAGCCTTGTTGTTGAACACAGTGATAGACATCATGTTCTTTCACTGTTAACAAGTGCTAATTCTTGGGCATTGTGACAAGTTTCATTTGTCAGCGTTCCTGCAATTTTCCACGGATTTACCTCTCTTCCCATCAGGGTATCCACATTTGGACTAAGCAATGTTGCCAAAGAAATCCCACACAGTTTTTCACAACTTCTTAATAAAAATAGCCTGTGTTAATACTTTGTACTATCAAGGTGTATAAACACGATTCAACATTGTGTTTGAAAGGAAAAGAGAGGTAAGCAGATTTACAGATGAATTTCTCCTTTGGACATCTATCTAACAGCATATGTCTGTTGTTTGGAAAGCCATTACAATTGTTTCCTGAAACAAAAATCATGGTTTGATGAAATAGAGAAGAAAACTATTTGCTAGGGAAGCAAATGCATGTAATTATTTTTTCATTAATAAATTCTGCAAAGTAGTGAAATTAGACAAAAGATTTAAAGAAAGAATATTAATTTCCCTCTCCCCAGTCTCCTAAACTAATACTTAGAGATGCAATCTCACCTGAAGATAGCTCTGCTGTTGCTTGTAACTTTTTGTATTTCATTTATACAGCAGAATGTCACAAAAATGACATAAAACCAAGACCCACACAAACACCACCCACCCAAAAAAAAAGGAAAAAAACCAACCCAGAAAAAAAAACAATCCTAGGACAATTTTCTGGATGAAAAATTCTAACTCTCCAGCTGGCTCTCCCCATGCCTTGGCTTGGCTTCCAGCAATGCCGCTGGCTGCTTCAACACTTGCAGATAAATTGCAGGTTGCTCATTCACTGATTCATCTGCTACTCTTTTAGTCTGCAGAAGTCACTCAAGCCTGGCGAAATTAAGAGACCTGCAAGAAAAGACTGCTAGAGACATATTAAATGTCTACATCAGTCACTCTCCTCAGAGGTGGAGAGAAGGTACCATCCTCAGTGGCTCTTCTTCAGCAAACACTTCAGTGAGTTTGCAAAGCGGAGCAGAAGAGTGATGTACTGCATGGCTGGGCAGAACACCAAAAATACGGTCTAGGAAGCAAGAGTCTTAACTATTCATGCCGCTATGGAAGCGCTTTCAGATCTCACACCCAACATGGTGATCTGTTTCTGGTATCGAAATGAAAAGGAGAAACAATGAAGTGGGGTACACTTTCCTGCACACCCAACTGAATCTTTTCCTGCAACCGGATCATTTATAACTCATTGCTGCAGTATGAAATATCTGGTGCCAAATAATGTGTGTACTTCTGCCTCTCATTATGTCTTTGGTTCGTCTCTTGAGGATTAATTGCAAGCTGCTGCTTCTCTGATTAGTTCTGAAAATGTGGTAGGACCATGATAATTTCTCAGGTTTGGAGAACTGAGAAGCCTCTTAGTCATGTACATATAGGGTTTCTCTCCTTTACTCGGTTAACTCTTTTCATGAAACCTTTAATTTCCTCAGACATCGCTACTCCTGGCTGATATTGGCCAAGATATCTCAAAGTTAAGGGAGGAAAGAAAGATCTGTTTAAGTACAGATATTGATCAAAGGTGTGATTGTGTGAACCTGAATTTCCTGAGGAGCCAGGCTAAAAACCATATAATGGTAAGGTTTCTGAGCTTATGAATTATTATTGCATTTGATAACAGTTATGATGACTAATGTCTTTAATTTCTGACTTGCTGTGTCCCAGCTGGGTTGTGCAAAGCCCTGACACTTTGATGCTGTTCTGTCAAACCGTATGTCAGTACCATCCTGAAGGCATAGGGCTGGTTATTGTGCTTCTGCATGAGCAGGTTCCCTTGGTCTGACTCACAGTTATGTGATGTTAATGTTTTTTCCTGTAACTTTTTAAAACTTCATTCGAAATTCTCAATTCACTTTGTTGACACTAGTTAAGCCTTAACAATAGCTTTCTGAAGTAAGTACTGTGCTTTCAGTTTTAAAACGAGAAAACAAAAGAAAAGTAAAGCCATCATTAGAAATTCTGTTCTGGTTATATTTGAGCTGGAGCAAGTGGTTGCCTGTTGTTTGCTCGTGGTTACCCAGGCCTCAGATCTGCCAACAAAACCACACAAGTAGTGCCTAACCTAGTTCCATCAGAGTAATCACAGGTACCTTACACACTTACAATAACAGGGCTTTCTAACCCACATTATTTTGATGGGACTGGATTTATGGCACAATTACATGGACAGTTATTCCAGAATAGCTGAGGGGAAGGTAACCTCTGGCAGGGAGTTCATGTTAAACCTGTGTAGGTGGAAAGGGAATGTTAGCCTCTTAAATTTCGTGAGTTGCAAAGAAGCAGTGTGTCTGACCACAGCCTCAGCTCCCTGAGAGCAATAATCCACAAGGTCATGATTTAGGTGCACTGATAGATTAATTGGGTGCGCTGTTCATTTGATATACCTAAATACGTCTTTCAAGCGCCTTTTTACTTTTTCTGAGAGAGCTGACACGCTTAAATGGATAATCTCTTCTTTAATTGAAGCCATGTCTGGAAAGGAGGGAAGGATTCTGAAAGGTCTACCAGAATCTCTAGTACATCTAGAAATCTCATTCCTCCAAAGCTGAGGAGTATTGTGGAATGAAAAAGGAAGCCATGACTACTAGCAGGTTTGGTTTGAATAATTGCTTCAGAAAATAACAATTGCAAAGTCTAAGTCATCATAAGATACTCAAAAATATTTTTGCATAGCAGATAACATAGTACACAAATAAACATAATAATTGCTACCACTTTAAGCTGCTGTCACACTTTAACCCAGCCAGCAGCTCAGCCCCACCCAGCCGCTCGCTCACTCCCCTCCCCAGTGGGATGGGGGAGAGAATTGGAAGGGCAAAAGTGAGAAGACTCTTGGGTTGAGACAAAGACAGTTTAATAGGGAAAGCAAAAGCCCCTCACACACAAGCAAAGCAAACCAAGGAATCCACTCCCCATGTCCCATGGGCAGGCCGGTGCTCAGCCATCTCCAGGAAAGCCGGGCTCCCTCACACCTAACGGTGGCTGTGGAAGACAAATGCCATCACTCCCAACATCCCCCCTTCCTTCTTCTTCCCCCAGCTGTCTATGTTGAGCATGACGTTATACAGTATGGGATATCCCTTGGGTCATTGGGGTCAGCTGTCCCGGTCGTGTCCCCTCCCAACTCCTTCTA
>NW_009604307.1:11589-65323 GCF_000690535.1 Cariama cristata | reverse complement strand
CAGCAGGAACGAAAACATCCCTGGGTTATCAATGCTGTTTTCAGCACAAATCCAAAACACAGCCCCATACCAGCTACTATGCCCCAAAACCAGCACAGCTGCTAATCAAAATAAATTCTCAGAGTAACACAATTAGAAGCTGTCATGACATGAGACTGGTTAGGACAATCTGGCATTTTTAAGAATAACCATTTAGTTATCTTTGTGTTTCACTGTAAATGCTGCCAAGTTTAGGCCATGTTGTGATCCAGTCAGTCATGCTGATTAATACTATTCTGTGAGCATAATGCCACTGATTAACTAGGATGACTCACTGAGTAAAGTCTATTCAATATAAGTAACAAAGCAGAATCTGACCGTTTGGAAAAAATTATTCTACTTAAAGAGCTCATAGGGGCATCCTCTTTGGGAATCGTATCATCAAGTTCACGCTGGCCTGCCATCCACCTACACTGGCTGTGTAAAAGGGATACAATTTTGTTTAATGTTTTTTTCAATTTAATGACTGAACCTTAGAGAAAGAGAAATTCAGCTAAAGTAAGCATTTTTGAGTATTTCAATAAAATAAGCATACAAGCAATATATGGACCAATAAGTACAATACTGAGACAAACTAATAAACCAACAGAAAGTCAGTAGAAGCCAACAAACTAAGAGTTAATACTTCATCTATCGACTCTTTAATATGTTCACAAAAGCATCTGTTGAAAAGAAATAATTGACTAGAAAATCCCTATTTTAAAAGAGCAGACTTTATTTACAGGTTTTGTTATACAGTATGAATATTCACTGAGCCTAAAATGTCTCACTTCAAGAAACTGCTTATTTCTTTGTCTGTTGGCTTCTGAATGAAAATCTGACATACGCAGTGAAATATTTGTTTAAAACATCAATTTATTTGCCGTACAGGCTTCCTTGTGCTTATCTATCTCTAATTATTCTTCTGCTGAACTTGCTGTATTATCATAATATAGAACCCATTAGTTAACTCGTGTAGTATTATCTTCCTGTAATCTGTCTCCTCCTGAGTTACCATATACCTTACGCTTTATTTCTCTACTGCACGCACAATAGGCTTTCCCTGCAGTACTTCATAGGCTGAAGATACATAATATTATTATTTTGTTGAACACTATCATACTTCAGCGATCAAGGCACTATCTGGCTCCTCAGTGCATGTCAGCTTGAGCTTTTTTCTATACGCTGTCATGCCAGCAATGTGCTGAGATTAGATCTAACCGTACAGCTGTACCCAAGACCTTCTACCACTGACATGCGGATTGTCAGCGAGGCCTTCGCTGGTGGGTTCTTGTGTGCGTGTCTCTGCGTGGGCACACAGCGTTCCCCAGCCCAAACCCTCAAGCATGAGAGCTGCCGTCGTTCCCTACTGCGCTCACTCGGTAGCCTTGCTTTTACCCGTTACTTAAAGGAGCTCTCCATTAGCAAGAATTAGCAAAAATGCGTAGTATTTTCTAGCACTTTTTTCACATCAATTTAAGTCAATATGAAGTTCTGTTTAGCCTCAGCCCTGCCATGTGAATTGTCTGCTTGCACCCGAGTTACTGTTCACACAACCTCCCTCCACACGCAGAGAACTACAGTGCTCCCACCATGGACAACAGCCCTACTGCTTGTCAGTGACGTGCCATAAACCAGGGAACGTCAAAACTTCACATGATGGATTGCCCAAAGCTTGTTTCGTGGACAGCTATATCATTCTCAAAGCTGGCAGCGGGCTGTCACTGCCATTCCTAAGGGCAAGTTGCCATATGCCTTTGGCTGACCAAGTTGCAGGGCTTTTCCTGGAGCAAGGTCTTGGCAGTCCCAGGATGCGCTGGAGCAGAACTCCACTGCTGTTGTTTCTGCTCCGATACGGATCTTTTGACCTGCTATTCAGACTTCTGCCAGGACCGAGAGGTTTTGGATCATGACTTTGCAAACTGTTCAATGCTTCAGCCTCTCTAGTGGTATCCAGGTAAAACTTGGAAGTAGACAATAGTGAAGATCCGTGTGTTTAAACAAGTGTCGAAGACTAATGATACGGACTGCCAGAAAACCTCATGAGACCTGCAGAATGACAGTTAATAGTATGAGTTCCATGTTGTTCTCATACAAGAAACATAAGTTCAAAGGGAGAGCCAGTCCATTATCTTTGGATGACATTCTCTTCCACTAAAACGTGGGGACAAAAATAAGGACGTTTCAACTTTGGGTTCCAGTTCACATTGCTGCATGTGGGTGGTGGTGCCCATCTTTTGTGTAGGAGCTGGGTGGTTGGAAAGCGAACCCAGGCAAATGCATCTCCACTGCTGCAGATGAGCATGGACATAAAGTAGCCCATGAGACTAGAGAGCAGCTATCCACCATATTTCAAAGTTGTCTCGAGGATGTCTTTTATCATAAAGGCACTTCTGTTGTTTTCGTAGGAAAGCTTGAGAGAATTAACTTTTCTTATGTTGTGGTTTTTCAACAAAGTAGGGACGTAATGTGTTTCTCCAACTTTATCAAGGTGACATAGCAAGTTAGTAATTGAGTCAAAGCTAATTCTCTGTTATTTGGCTAAGAATTCTGTCTTTTCGTAGATTAATGTTAGACTACCAAATTACAATCAGAGAATATGAAAAAGAAAGACTCTTTCATTCTATCTTGAATTTATTCATTATATAGCAGACATTTCTTCTAGTGATAATGATTAGCCTTCAAGATGTAAAGCGTATGCATTTCAAAGACAATTAATTTTGATTCAGTACTGCTCAACTAGGTAAAGTGAAGGATATGTGCTGCAGAGTGGATTTTTCATTTTATGCAAAAGTTTAACTCCAAAGGGTTTTATTTGGCTTCAGTAGTCTAAGCTCATCAATGTCACTTCAAGGAGACTGAATATGCATCTGACTTTGAGATTTCCAAATAGAATTAAATAATTTTCAGCCACTTTACTGGCTATTAAAGGCAGATGTCTTCTCTTTACCTGTCCAGACCATGGATATAAAAAAAAAATTCATCAAAATACTGTTTGAAGTTTTTAAAACTATATAAAGGAAAATTTCTGCCTTCTCAAATATTAAAATTTCTTAAATTGAATGTTATTTCAAGAGGGAAAATTATCCTGTATTCTAGACAGATACAGATATTGAAAAAAATGTTATTTTTATAAATTTGAAGTAAGAGTTCTAGTAGTTCACCATAGAGTTCTTTGGAAAGATGACCCAGCTCTCCAAAATCAGTAGTAATTAGCTATTGAAGTATCTTCAGTTAAAATCAGGTCCACAGAATTCTACTTTTCAGCCATTCTCACCGGTGACACAGAATTACATCTTTGGAAGATAGAAAGCATATTGTCTTCCACAAGGCTTTCCCTCTTGGACTAACGTTTGGCAAAGGGTGGCAAAACCTTTAATATCCACCTACGGTGCCTATATAGAGCTGTTTAGGGTGGTCACGGAAATTGTATAGGGTTCTCAACACCAACCTGTTATCAATGCAGCTATTTGGTAAAATCTGGTCCTCTACTTAAAGCGTACTGCCCTAGGAATCTCCAATTCTTCAGGTAATTTTTCTGCAGTTTTTAAACCACCTTTCTAAGCAAAATCACAACCGGATGTAATATTTAACCAGATGTAATATTGCAGATTAACTAATACATTTTTACCACTCTGAATTTACTCTACACAATTTACCTCACAACACATGCCTGGAAGATTTATAGAAAAAACAAGAGAGTGTGTGACATCTTAATTGCAATCAGGATATACCTGAAGTCAAAGCTGGTGATTTTAGGGCTGCAACATAAAGTTCTAGACAACTCATGTAAATTCATGTTTTCCTCAGATTTTAGTTCTTAAAACTGCTGCTTTCCTCCATTCTTGAAAATGTTTGCAGAAGTTTTAGGTATGGGTAAATTATGTCAATTTATCTTCAAAATCTTTGAACAGCATTGAGTTTACTGAAAAATTATTAAACTCTTGGTACATTTTGATTGAACTAACAAACTATCTGAAAGTCTTGATTTAGATTAATTAGATTAATATTAATTTTATTTATGAATTCAGAAACATAACAAATGTATGAAAATAGGTCACACTTTTATTTCTTTATTTTTCTATAGCTGAAACTAGTACCTCTACTTTAGGGACTGTTATTTCAGAGATTGATGATATAAAAAAGCACAGCTAGAAAGAAATGCTAATCAAAAGGAAAGTACTGCCTTTATAGTTAAGGTTGTCTCATCTCTAGGAGTCTAATTTAAAGAAAAAAATACCCTCTGAGACTTTTGTAGCTCAGCTTTTGAAAGGATTTATAGCTGCTCACATTTCTGAAAAAAATCAAGAAATTTCTGTGTATGTGCTTTAGGAATTTAACTTTGCTAAATCAGATTTAAAATGTTTCAATCTGAAGCCATGATTTTTAATTAATATTTCAGTTTTTCAGACTGCAATTCCAGCTCCTTAGCCCTCAGCAGTGAAGTCCTACCAAAACATTTGCAAATCATGCTGAGGTGTGTTGTTCAGGGAAGTAGTCTCAGTGACAGAAAATGAGAAACTGACCAGCAAAGGGAAACTGTAAGGATGCTCTGCAAACTGCAATGTAGAAATAGATGTCCTTCCTGGACATTCCAATAGCTGCAAAAGGAAAGAAATACATTGAAGTTAAATTCAACAGCAGGACTAGGAATTTACTGTCATAAAATAAAAACGAACAAAAAAAAAAAACCCCAAACCAAACCAAATGAAAAAAAAAAACAACAAAAACCCCAACTGTATTGAACAGAAGCATTCCAAGCCATTGCAGCACACCTCTGTGCTTCAGGTTGATGGTACATCTTGGAGGGGAATAGACGCCAAAAAATATCAAGCACTTTGAAATCTTACAGTTCTGACTGCCACTCTTCCTGGAGCCCCTGGCAAAAGCATGTGTCCAACTTTAACTATTACATCCAGTTTGCAAATGGTTTATACTTTGCAAGTTGTGAGAAATTAAGTACTTTGAAGATTGTATAAGATCAAATCGCACATTGAGTAATCTAAATTCAGTAGTGTCTGAGCAGTATGATCTAGCTTGCTTTAATTAATTAACCCTTCAAAAATTGCAGCATTGAACATCTAGTTGAGAGAGCAATTAATGTCTGCAACAAATTATGTCAACATTCTGTTATGTTTTATTCATATACAACTTCACATAATGTAATTAGAGACTAAGGGCTTCTAATTCTGCTGTTATTTACACCCTGCACATTGCACACTTCGTTGACTAATTTAAACCAAAAAAATGAAGATATAAGACTTTCTTATTTCAATTACCTGAAGTTGATGTTTTGCTATCTAGAGCTTATATGCACATACAGGGAGAAGTGTCAGACACCCTGCAGCATGGTATGGCATGTTGAATAAAAATCAGAGAAAACACAAGAAAGGTTAACTTGCCGTGAAATAGAAACACACCAATCTTTATGAACTGGAAATATTCAAAGAAAAAACACATGACAGAAAATTAAGAGTTTCTCATTTTTAAATTGGAATTATGACATGCAATTCAGATTTCCAGTTTTACTTAACCTTATGATCTTTGCCATTTGAACTCAATCACTAAACCGTTTCATACAGTAAGCAAGCAACCAAAACAGAGATTTCAGCTGACAGCTTGACATATTTTGCCATCCCTTTAATTAGTGCTGATAATTTGTGATTGGTAATAATCATTATTAGTATGAATATTACTGCAGCTCCTATGAGCTTCATCCAAAATCTCCATTACAGGAAGAACTGTAAAAGTACAGTGTCAAATCCAACCCTTTTCCCAAGGGCTTGGAGGATAACTGGTCAAGATCTTTTGATTAAATAAGTAGTATTTCTGTGATGAAGAAAATGCTTATTAAATATATTAAATGATTTGCAGAAGATCATACTGTTAACTCACACAGTCTTCTTTATCACTTAGGTGAATAATGGCACGTTTAACAATATTCTTCAGTACAAGTCGTATTTGTGAAGCACATTAACTATCAAGAAAAATCCTGACTTTGTTTGCATTTGCATTTCTATTTTTTTATGGGTTTTGGTAAGTATGGCAAGTGAGCATTACCCAATCAAAACAGCAGTATTCTAAACCTATGTTTCAGAGGGAAAAAGTACAGCACATATCCAGGGAGACCTTATTGTGCCCTTTCAGTACTTAAAGGAGGCTTATAAGAAAGATGGGCACAAACTTTTTAGCAGGGCCTGTTGCAATAGGACAAGGGGTAATGGTTTTAAACTAAAAAAGAGTAGATTTAGGCTAGATATAAGGAAGAAATTTTTCACAATGAGGGTGGTGAGGCACTGGCACAGGTTGCTCAGAGAGGTGGTAGATGCCCCATCCCTGGAAACATTCAAGACCAGGTTGAATGGGGCTCTGAGCAACTTGACCAAGTTGAAGATGTCCCAGCTCATTGTAGGGGATTTGGATCATATGATCTTTAAAGGTCCCTTCCAACCCAAACTATTCTATGATTCTATGAGTCTATGTTTTATATTATAAATTAGTCTAAGTTTTGATATGTTAATTTACAGTATTATGGCATTAAGGATATTTAAGAATTATTAATCTCCCATAACCTTGTTGATTGCTTTTGGATGTCTCCAGCTTTTTTAATCCTAATTGTGATATGGATTGAGATACACTGTTATCTAGTCTGATGTTTAACATCTACTTGATTACCACTGCCTTACTGAGAGCCTTTTTAAGCTAGTGATTATCTTTTCTCAAGCTGTATCTGCCTAGTGTGTCCCTGGTTCGTAATGAGAGTCCTCTATCACTGTGGTAAGACATATGATAGATAACCCTTCTGCTATGATTTTTCCTATATTCAAGATGTTATTCTCTCTCTGTCTGAGTTCAACCAAGCTCAAAGAATTCTTCTTATACATTAACACTGGAGATATTGCAGATGCTTACTATGAATTACGTGGGGATCAGCTGATCCTTCTTCCAACAAGAATGGTGTTGAAAGCAGAAGGGCAGACAGTGTGACAATCTGTAGTACTAGTACTATGATCTCTTCATAAGAAACAGTCCCGGGTTGCTTTTGGACCTTACCAGTGTGTCACAAGTGCATAGATTAAGGAGAAAAGAAAGGAAAAGGGGTTATTAACCATAAGGTGAAAAAAAGGAGTAGATGACAGACTCCAAAACCAGCTACCTATGAAATCTGTAAACTGTGGAACCAGCAAAGACTTGACTCTCACAAAGTTGTACCTTTAATTTGGACTCCCTGGTATCTAATAAAAGGCAATTGCAACTGAGGTCTGTCCTTTATTGAGGACTTTTATGATATGTTGCTCTGGTATGGATTGTGTGGTGTCTACTAACTGGAACTCATGCAGTACCCTTTCCCTTAGTGGGCATTCAACTGGTTTCTCTCTCCTGTACTCAGCTGGCTAGTTAAAGACCAAAGTCTCTTTGAAACCTGTGCTTTCTTTTAAATGTGATTGATCTTGGCTAAAGGATTCAGAAATTGTCTGGAGTCAGGATAGGGGTAGATGAGATGAACAGATGTTCATAAGCACATGTACAGACTAATTACAGAAACCATGCTGGCTTAACAAACTAGGTTAACCCCCAGAAAAAGTAAATATAGTTGAGAATTGCTTTTAACTCAGATCAGTGATACAGTATCCCCCTTAGACTTTATTGATAAATTACAGGTTTGGTCAATTTATGCTTAGCAGTATTCTTGTACTATCCTAGTATTGAAGACAGAAATAGCAAATACAGAATCTCTTATAATTATCTTTGTAACATGCAGGGAGTTTCTGATAGTATTATACAAAGCTGGTTCTCAACAAATAACTCAGTCCTAAAACTGACTGATACTATTTTTCTGATCACGAGATTCCCACCCTCTCCCATTAAAATTACATGTGGTTCTGTGGTGAATATTTAAAAATATTGTATCAAAAGCTGCTATAACAACTTTTAGTGGGTACTTGCTAAGTATTCTTTTGAAAATGGTGCCATGCACATCTCAACTAAAGAAGAAATTAAAAGTAAAAAAAGAAAATCGTGATGAGAATGCTGAGAAAAACTTCATGTCTTGTAAACAGACACATGAAAAAAACTAAGCTAACTGTAGACTCCTGCATGTATTGTTTCCATGTGTTCAACTCTTTCATATTTTTTTCCAAGATGATTAGTAATCTGATTTTTCTCCTAAATTCAAATTAAATTCCCTCCCTACCTTCTGTTGAACAGGAGTTCATCTTTGTAGTGACTTTCAAAACCACAGGGTAGTCCTAAAGTAATTGAAATTTCGGGTTCTGCTGTTAAAACAAGAGAAATAAAACATTCTGCTGTGCTTTGAACTCTAACTTGGGGTTTATGTCCTTTCTGCTCCATAAATCAACAACCTGGACTTCTTTGATTTAAATTGTTTTTCCAAATCTCACTGACTGTCCTACGTTATGTAAATAACTTCATAAAGTACAAGGACTGCTACACAAAAAAACCCAAACAAACCAACAAAAAAAACAAACAGAAATTTAACACTTTGGTTGATCGCACTTTCCAGATCTCCAGAGGGCTTGATAGGAGTTTCTGAGAGGTTTTAAATGGTAGCTAAAATCAAAGACACTCCTCGACCTGATAGTGTGGATCACAGCAGAAGACCCATTTGCCTTGTCTCCTCCAACGTCATTTACTTACCCGTTCCCTCCCCGCAGGACCAAAGATGTCCAGTCACAGAGGACCTCACTAACGCCTGGGCAACCCGTGCACTGGTTAGTCTCCTCCTCGCAGTACTTCAAGTCTGCGCTACAAAGGAAAACACAGCTTATGTTGTCTCTCTTTACAGGAAGGGCATTTCTTTTAGCTTAGCTGACACACTTTCAGATTTGAAAGTGTTTCTTGTTGTTCTCCTTCAGTTCCACACTGTCGACCTTATTTTTCAGATTTATTGCAGTTTGATGAACAAAACTGGACCACAATGACGAGGCTTTTCCAAGGCAAACTGTATTGTCTTGACTGTAAGGTCAGGCCGTATTTCTATCTGCATATCTATCTTGAGAGCAGAATTTCTTTATTGGTATGTATTCACATTACGATCTATTATATCCAGTATATGTCCCAGACTTTTTCGTATTAATTTTGCTTTGAGTCACCTTTAATAAAATCTGCAAACCGAATGGCAGCATCTCCTTCAAACAACTAACTTTTTTTTTTTTTTGCTAAAAACAACAACTAATATCATTTTAACACATCATAAAAGTGGGATGGACTTTCCTTTGCAAATCGCACAGATAATGAGAACCTTGTTCAATAATTTTAATAATGCTGCAACTGCTTCCTCTCCATTTCTGTTTCTTCAATATAAATTTTAATAGCATTTGTTTTCCATGGAGCTAAATAGGTGAAAGTTTTTCTATTGAAGACTTCAGAAGAGATTTAATGGTTTGTTGTTGGACAGTGATGACATCCTGTGACATATTTGATTCTTTACAAATATTCATTATCTTGAAATTAATTCAAAAGGTCCCCAGCCATCAAGATTTTGCAGTATGAGCCTAAGAGTTGAGAAAATAAGGCAAATATGAGGCAAAAAATTATAGATTTATTTGATTAACACTAGAGTATTCACAACATACCAGTTACTTGCCCTGTTTATAGACCTTACAGGAGAGAAGATTTTTAACCTGACATCTGAATGTGATTAATGCAGTGACACAGCAGGGTCTTAGAAGGAGTTGTTCCAGTATATCAGTTGTATCATGGAAGAAAGCACACAGATATTTGAAGGAAAATTGGCTTGATGGGTGATGCAGACTGGCATTCCTTGGCACATTGAACTTAATGACTCAGTGGCAAATAAAAATGGGAGATAGGGTGCATTTATAATTAAAAGCTTTAAGAGAGAAGACCAGTAGTTTATAATTAAATTTCTGAATGTACCATTTGTTTCTTCTGAATACTAATGGAACTTTTAAATTTGCTTTCTGCAAATGAGCTGGTGCAATTTCATTCCCCAAATATCTGCAGGTTGCAAACAAACAAGCGTTGCAAGTATGGCCAAAACAAATTTATTGAAAAGTGTGTATTGCATAGAAATTTGTTGTACTACACTTTCAGGCCTTCAGTTGAACGTGTACTTTCAGTGTGTCTTTGAGTGAATCTCTTGTAATTTTATAGTTATCTGCTGGCTCTGCAGACTATTTTCCTCCTAAAGTGAAGTGAAGAAGAGTAGATTCTGGATCACCTCATATTTTGTCGCCTTCCTCCTGTAGATCTAAAGCATCCGTACCCTATAATCTATTCCTTTTAGGACGCTTCAGAGTAAATATTCTCTCTGTTTGGGTCATCTTCTCCAGCATAGCCCAGTCCAACACAGAGCTTCAGATTTCTTTTGGCTAGTATTCACATCTGAGTTTGACATGAGACAAAGATATTTTTGGACTTTTCCCATGGTAAATCAAATGTGGAAACAGGTACTTATTGTATATTAAGGGCTGGTGTTAGATGTGGAAGTCTGATTATCCTAGGGTATCTCAAATAATATGTGGCCACCCCTTCCTGCCCTCCTTAGACCTCCCTTCCCGCACCCTTGGCCCCTTCAGTGCGAAAGCCCCGAGGGAACAGGGAGCGGTGCGTGCCTCTTTTCCCCTGAGTCCCTTTTGCTGCTATCCAGCCCCTCCAGCACCCTTGCTTGTAGCAGGTCTTTTTCGCTGATATAAAACTGACCATCTAGAAGAGGATTATTGTGTTTTTATCATTGGAATAATTGCAATGGTGTAAGAAACCCTGATATGTATATGGATGTCTGACAAATACTTTGTGAAACCCATGAAAAATAAAAGCAGCATTTCCAATCAAAGTGTTTAGCATTCCTTGAGGTAATTGATAATCTGATTTTTTCCCAAAAAAATTTTTCAAAATTAAATCTCCCACCTTCTGTCAAACAGAACTTAATCTTTACAGTGACTTTCAAAGCTGCGGGGTAGTCTTTGTAAATGAATTTCCTTGTTACATGATAAAAATTACGCTGCAGTTCTAAAACCTAATTTAGGGTGTATGGGCTTTCAGCTCCATAAATCATCAGCATGCCCTTCAGCTGAAGTATGCTCACCACTTCTCATGGGCTATAATATATTACATAACCACATAAAATATAAGGTGCAGGAACAGACTCTCTTAAAAATCAAATTCAAGACAGAGCTTATATATACATATAAAAATCCACTTTATTGGGATAATAGTATGATATAAAACTTGAAATTGAATTAAAATAACTTATGCTTTCAGATCCTCTTCAGAGGCTGAGTTGAGTTAACCCAAGAGAGATGTTTTAAGCTGTATAAATGCCACAGTACGTCAATACACACTTTTGAAATTGCTGTCTTTTAACTCGTGCTGATTACAAAGACTTATTATCCCCTGTTTACCTCACTATTCCCTTTTGAAACTCAGGTTCAACAAAACCAAAAGTACTGATTATTTATCATGATTTACAAATATTAACATCCTTGTACAGGATTTTGCTCACAGAGAAGGACAAGAGCTACCTTTGGAGAAGTCCTTTTCCTTGGTGCCTTACCGTCGAGGCATGGAGACAACGATGGCCGGTTCCCGGTAAAGATTGTGCGCTGTGCAAGCTGCACGGCAGTGAGATGGCTGCAACCCATTAGCTGTCTATCTAGTAAAACAACATATTTCTTCTTAAAGATGTGTTGCTTTCTCAGCTTCTCATTGGTCTGTGCAATGTAACTGTTAGAAATAACGGGAAGTCCTGGCTTGCAGTCTGAAAATCAGGTTCAATATCTGGTCTTGTTCACCACTCCTTCCCTTACAGCAACTATTTCTCTGTTCTTGTCTTTATCCTTCCATGCTACAGAGTCAATATTTCACTGTTTCTTTTACTCTGTTATTCTTAGCTTAGTGCTTTTTCCCTTTTGATACGTTTTTGTGAGACTGCTGGAATCACTTGCATTAATTTGTAAGTGTTTGTAAGTATTTCTGCCCAAAGGGTGACTCAAAGTTAACTTCTGCAGGTACACGACTTGCAGTTCTAGGCTGTGAACAAAATTAATCTGCCTGGGACCCTGCATTCTCCTAGATGAAGATTATCTATGCTGTTATTTGGAGCAATGCCTGAGTGCATTTGGAATATGTTCAGGGTCTCAGATGAGAACGCGTATCATGAAATTGGATAAAAACTAGCCAGTAAGCTTCGAGATGCATGCCAGATGGAGGAATCACAATGGTTGGAGGGCAATATCTATTTAACGTAGCAATAAAAAGTGGTAAGAAAATTGGTACACCTGCAAAATGCAGATACCACCAAGCTAATGCCAATTGAGGCTTGGTATAGCACAGGCACACCAGACCAAGGATCAACCTGGAGTGATAAGCCCCATGGAGACTACACGGCTTATTAACTCACCAAAGACCGTTATCTCACACCCAGAGGCAAGGTAGACTCCCTGCATGTCACTGTGGCGTGCGCAAGCACTCAGATCTCTGCAGTCCTGCGTGCTATAGACACCCAATGCATGTTTAGGTTGCTTCTGTTTACACTCTTCGGTCATATTCTTTTACCTAAATATGCACTATTTTGCTTTTTTTGTTATTGCGTTTAACGGCTGGTCACAGTTCCAAGAGCTAATTCTACTACAAGATCCACATCCAAGCATATATTTTGGGAAAATATAGTCTATGAAATGCATCTAAAAATAGAAGAAATTTAAAACCTCTGTTCTGATATAAAAGAAAGCCTTCTATTTTAAATAAGTACCTGCAGGGAGACTGAAAGAAGGCTCTCTAGTGCTATTTGCTGTATAGTCTAACTGCAAGATCATTATACTTGGAGTAGATGCCTAGAGTTACTTATTTTTTTACTTTAAATACCTGTATTGCAACAGCCTGCAAATAAAAATTTTCCTATATACTGTGTTCTCAATTAATCTCCCTGTCCCCATCTCCTGTTACTTCTGTGTGCTAAGATAGCACTGCAATGTAATTGAGGTATCAAAATTCCCTTTGCAGTCAATGGAGGGAGGTAAGCACTTTAGAAGGGTATTTCATCCCATTCCCAAAATCAGAATCCCACTCTGCAGTTCAGAGACATAGGAAGGAGTTCCTTTAATCAGAAGTTGGCATCTATGTTGTACATAGAATCACATACCCACATCTGATGTAGCTGTCTAAGTTCTGTGCATTGTCTGTGGTAAAATATAGGTACTTCCATTCATCCCAAAGTAGATTCCAAATAGGATAGATGAACTGGGTGTTAAGGATATCTTTCGTCTCACCTGACTGTTAAGAGAGATGATGGGCACCTGCCGTAGGTGTAGAAGTCAACACTAACAGCTTCTGTCCCGATTACTCAGATTGCTTCATCTCTTAACCAAGCCTAAGCTCTTATCCTTGACATTTCAGATAAGCTAAATCCAAAACATAAGTGAGTTGAATCCAGACTTGTGTGCTACCCCATCCATGCTTCATATTTGCAGATGCTTATCTATTTAATTACTTGCCTCTAATTCCTGTTGAGCACCTATTTGATTCCTATGTTGAAATTTGGTGTTCATATTAAAAGTTCCAAAAATACAGGTGTTTCCAATAACTTAGATAACAGGTTAATTTCTCACTATGAATGTAGATTATAAAGTACTTTACTCAAGTATCTCTCTCCTTTCTTTCAACCTAAAGGTTCTAGCGGCCGGTTGCTCTTCATCCTCCCTCCTCCATAAAGAAAAGTTTTCACAGTCTTTTCACACATTTCCATTAGACGGAAAGCATGTCTTCCTGGAATATTTGTGTGATGTAGGTATTCTTTCTGAACTGTATAGCACTGGAGAAAAAATGACAGTTGTCTTTCCTCTCCCTTGGTGTTAATTAACGAATGTCACACAGTTCTCCAATGTGGCTTACATCATTACTCTCTTTTTTGGTTCCCTTGTAATGCTTGTACAGTGTGTAAAAAATGAAATCAAATCCAACACGTCTAGTAATGGATCACCTAATGTAAGGGGGGAAGGGTGTCTGGAGGCAAGGGGAGAAGATGTATTTTATTGCAGCAGCTCTGGTTTATATTACAGCCCCATCTGCCTATGCTGGACCTTTGGATGACATCTGACAGTGCAAGCTGAAACAATGATCATTCGGAAAACACTTCAACAGATCAACTAAATAATCAGACTCAAAGCAGATGGTGCTGCAAAAAATAAGTATCTTTTTCTCTACCGGTTTATGAATAACTACTTTTATAATGCTGACAAAAAATTGCATATGAAGCTTTTGTAATATTAGAAGCAAACTCTCCCACTGCCAGGTGAAAGAACGGGTCACACTACCTTTGTTTAAAATTAAATATGGTTTATTCAGACTGGCTTTGTTAAATCACTTTTCCCTGACCTAATATTTTCAGTATAAGATAATAATGTCAATATTAGGAAATTTTTTTTTTAAATTTAAGATCACCCATGTAGAAGTGCACACTGCATGTACATATGTACATCTGCTGTTGTGATAACAAAGACTTTTTTTACTTCGTGTATATACAAACTGCTATAGTGTTTATATTCCGAGATACAAATATTTCAAATTCTTTGTGTGGAGGATTTAACTGACCGTTCAGTGCAAATCAGCGAAGCCAATGATTTTCCCCAAGTGTACAGCAACTACAGAACCACCTGTGCTAAGTAGCTGTGGGTTGATTTACTGAGCTATCATTTTTCTCTTTTATTTCTTGTACTTCATAAATTTTGGATTTTCCTATTCTCCCCACCTTCATTGTCTGTCAATTTCTCATAAATATAGAAAAGTTGTAGTTATTTAGCACCAAAACTGTTTAGCCCATTTTATGTGATAATTAGATATAAAGTTAGTATATTCTTTGCAATCTAAAAACAGTGGGAGAGATGTTTTTCCCAAGTGCTTCTTGATAGATCAGTCCACTAAATATATAAATAAATAACTCCTCTTGCGTATTTACTGTCAAGTAACAGAGAACTTCACGAAGTTGAATTATGAGATACAGTTTGATAATTTTGGAGTATTATTACTTTTAGACTTAGCAATTTGGCAGTGCTAAAATATGATGATCATTTTCAGCCTTCTTGCCAGGAGTTCAAGACAGGTATGAAATTTAAGGCTTAATTTTGTTCTCCTCCTATACTGGCAGAAATCAGGAAGAATGCTATTTCATTCAGTGGAGATACATCAATGTAAAATTCAATGTTGGTCCCAATATCAACCATCACTTCAAAAACACTATCAATAATACTGCTTTTTTATTATTGGGGCACTTGATATTGGTATTTTGGTATTTCCCAAAAAAGCAATGACAGGACTGATGTACTACTGTACCAACCACGTACCGGTACCCTACCATTATCCTAACTTTTTGGAAAATGTAGTGTCTCCTGCCAGTGATGCTTTGGTTATATGTCTCACCAGTTTGCAATTCCAGTTCTGTGGCAATTCCAGTTCATGGGCAGTACGTTACTTGAATAGACAACTCTCCAACAAGATCAAGAACCTAATTTATGATCAGATATCACATGAGGAAACAAAGAGGGAGAAGGGAAAAACCAGGCAAATATGGCAGTAATGTGATCTTATCCTTGTACAGTTTAGTAGTGAGAATGACTTGGTCATTTTGAATAATTGAAACTTTCTGATGTAAATAAATAGTTATCAGCAGTCTCCATCTGCCTTCTACTTGCTTTACTAATTACTAGAAGGGAAAGTGTGTGTGACAAGGTTGTTGGGTTTTTTTTTTTACCAATAGAAAAGGAAGGTTTTTCTGTCTTCTGCTTTGTCCAATCGTTGAGGTTTGCTAGTCCAGTGTTGTTAGCACTTTTATTTGCTAAAACGTGGGAAGCGTAATGTCTTTTGTGTTTTACTGTTGTATTTTTAATTTTCTTCCTTCAATCCTCTCTCCTTCAGCAGGCTGGAAGATCTTTAATGCTATTCTGGCCTTTGCATGCAATACTGTGAACAGATTGGTGTTGTCAGGGAATTACATCCAATCTGTGTTGAGCTTTGAAGAGGAATTGTTTATGACTAGGCGATTTACACTTGAAGTGGGCAGAAGATGGCAAGGCCTATAATTAGAAGGAGGGAAATTTATCTCCCAACAGCATGTTCCTCCCTCTGAGCAGAACCCTGGAGTCAGAAAAGGGCAGATGTAAACACACTTCTCCTCCAAGCTGGCTGATTCTGCACCTGGGTTTGATTGAGTCTGGGCTGTTGCTGCCAGGAACAACAGTTGGACTTCAGCCTGGTTAGGAAAGGCAAATTCTGTCACCACTGTCTTCTTTGCTTAGCTTATCTGCTGTGATTTCTAAAACATTTTGTTGAAACACATCTGCCTTTTCTAAACCAGTTGGCCAAATGTGCATGAACAAGCTGCAGCACATTACCTGCTCTTGGGTTTTCCACAGGTCACTTGAGGAGCTGAAAAGGAATCAAAAAGGCCCAGAGTAGCCATGCTGAATAGCATCTGTCTGAAGCTGAACAAAGAGACAGTGTCCATGTCCCAACTCTCTTCCTTAAATCTGTGTAGCTGTATCCCACCCCGGTCTTCTGCCTGTAGCTCTGCCTGTGCACCAGGGTTGTGCCCGTCGCTGGTCGGGGACAGTGGCCATCAGCCATTTCACAGGTTGTACCCCCATGCCTAGCAGTCTGGAGAATGTGTTGGATGTCACGGCAAAGTGCTCATGATTCCCACTTCCAGGGTCTACTAAGTGCTACATTAGCTTGCCATCTGGCTGCCTTATTGACATCTTTGGTCACTTTACAGGTGGAGAAGTGTGTCTGGCTTTCTGGAGCCAGCTTCTTTTTGTTCACCAAAATCACCCAGCTCCCATGGTCTACTCTACCATTCCCAAGAGTCTTCTAGAGAAGAAATGTAAAAAGGGCTTCTGACTAGAAGCATGTCCAATAATTCAACTCAACTACATTTCTCGTTGGAGCAGTCCAACTAATCCACAGATTATTTTTGTTGTCCGTTTTAGAAGTCTGTATAACAATTCGTAAAGTTCAGAATTTAGCTCAGCTAAAGTTTTGAAATGATAAAGTTGTCTTTTGACTGTAAAATCATCTCCAGCTAAACGTATTCTTTGATGAACAGGAAAGTAAAGAATAAATGGCAACTAAGAAGATTTTCCTACAGACACAAGTTGTTTTGTTTTGGTTTTGCCATCTAGGAAGCAGTTTGTTGTTGAGCTTTTTTCCTTTTCCCTCACTCTAACCTTTAGAAAAATAGTCTTTTGGAAATGTATTAAGAGATATTTAAGAATTAGGAGAAGGATGCATGCTACCAGACTAAAACTCCATATCTAAAAAATCCCAGCCAATCCAGAATACTTCAAGTCTGCATGATTTCCTAGCCAAGACAAAACTACTGTCGTCCAAGAAACTGTTAAGAAAAAAGGGAAAAGTTACATGGCAATTCGTTTGTAATGTAATCACTTTACGTACAATTGGTAAACAGTTTTTTGCATCGAATGCTTTTTTTGCAGCCCCTTTTTAACCAATTTTTCAGTGTTCGCCCTCCCCCAGTTTCTCACAGAATAGAGTTATTGTAATTAGTTTCTGTATTTTTCTGCAGGATGCATTATAGCCGTCAGAGGAGACCGATTATGTTCCATTGTGAACTCTTAGAGAGCACAGCACAACTATTTACAGCGTCTTCAGTCTCCCTGTGCTCTACAGTAGGAAAGAGCTCCCAGGACTTAACTGACCTCTGTATGTGACCAGTAGTTCCAGCCCAGGGGTGCTGTTAGTGCTCACCGAGTCTGAAGAAACAAAAGAAATGGTTTTACAGAGGCTACCAGCTTCAATAAGCCAGGAAAGGACAGGTTATTTATTAAATATGTACCTTCAGGAAACGTTGCTGATATTCTTTCTGTGTAATGGGCAGATAGAGACTGGAAAAGGAAGCAATACAGTTAATATAGTGACAAGTCAACAAGAATTGCACAAAAATAGCGTATACCTCAGGAACACAGGTGAGGAGAAAATAGAGGGAAAGTAATAGTAGAATTGTTTCAGCAAAGATTGCACTGACAACTTGAATTTATTCTCCAAATTCCTTCACTGATAAAAAAACCCAAAACAACAACAACAACAACAACAACACCAGAAAAGGAAAAATCCAGCTATTTCAAAGTATGAGATTGTGCTGTGGAAAAATTGCATAACAGTATATAATACTAGAAATCATTGTAGTGATAAAGTATCCAGAATTTTGAAGAAATCAATCTTTCATAAAATCCTCCAAAAACTGATCTGTTTTTTAAAGTATCTGTGGCATCTGAGCATTAAAACAGGTTTCAAAGACCTTTCACATTCAATAACAAAAATGGATTTCAAGAGAAAGAACATACTAGTTCTGCTGATAGTAATTTCAATGCTATATTGCTTTTCATACTCAATTAAGTGGCCAAAACCTGGCAGGAAGGTCATAATTTTTATAAGCCTTAAACTTAGACTTTTGCTACCAGCAAAATTGGTTTAAGCATCCTGACTTTCATATCCTCCTGTTATTGGATTAAGAAACATAGCAGAACTTTTCAAAGGACAGAGCCAGATTTTTTCGAGGTATCTAAGGAAAGGGATTTCAGAAGCAGTACATGTCTAGCTTCCACTAAATGCCCACCTGACTCTTTAGATCACTATATTTGACAATCTGGCGTCTAGTAACTTCCAGATAGATGGTTTGCTTCCTCTTGGCACATTGCGTAAAGTGCCAAGAATAAGATAAGGACTCTGATTTTATTTATTTTAGTTTAATTTCAATGTTTGACTAACGCCAAATATCTGAGTCCTTCTCTGAGCTCTGAGGGACTTTTTGGATGAGTGACAAACAAGCTGAAAATACAATAAAGCTGCAAGTCAAATCTGAAATAATGTGGACTGAGAAGCCCTGAATGTCACTAGAGTGCTTTAATTTTTTATGGTTGTTATTAGATGCTTGCGAGCATTCTGGGTCTGGCTGATTTGTGCTGCACTGCAGCAAACAGTACACAAGCTGCTAATCACTCGGTACTCTAGAGTGAAAATTAGTTCTCCCATATTAAATTCAATTCTGTAGAAGCGCATTTTGAATCATGAAGGACAGATGCCGCCATGACACCAACGGTGACCGGAGCCCCACTGCAGGTGCTGTACCCTGCTGCCCCGTCCTCCTCCGGAGCCCGGGCTGTGCCCCATAGCCCCCGCCCCAGGGGCTGCTTTCTTCGGGGGGAATCAGCCTGCAGCCCTTCGGGCTTTGGGGCTGCTCTGTGCCTCTCTCCTGCCACAGTGCTGGCACCATTTCACCTCCCAGTACAGCACCAGTGATTCTCCGTGGAGCCAGAAACTGCAGGGATGTGCTGAGTGGACCAAGCGATGCCAGCACCACAGCAGGGGAGATGGGACTAGCATAAAAGCAAAAACCTTCGTGGCCTACCCTGCAGATCTGTACTTGGCATTACATATCCAGCATTCAAATGCCTGGTGAAGCACAGGTCGCATTCATTAATTTAGGCTTCACTTCAGCTAGCTGATTAAACACATAAAACAAAAGAATATTCCTCTTGATTTCAATTAGATCATTCAATTTAAAACTAGGCAAATGCTAATCTTTACTGAACTAGGGCCATTGCTGTTCCATAGTAAAATCTGTGACTTCATTTGAAGGGGCAAAAATGGGTAGGGAAATCTGTCTGCTATAACGTACGAGAAAAGACATACTCAAACCCAGGATTTGTCTCTTGTGTTTGTTCTCTGTATGCTGCAAACACGACCTGAGCTGCTAGAATGACAAAACCAAATGTAACATTTGCAGGGTAAGACACTGGGCTGACTTTGGATTCATTGCAACTCCTCCCCTGGGAGCTGAGGCAAAATCATACTGGCCAAAATGAAAAATTGAGTGGTCATTCTGGATGCATCACCCACCCGTTTATGAAAGTACTTGCTTTGGCATTTGCCAGCATCCTCAGCTGTGGACCGTTCACAGCTGCCAAAGACTTACAGTGGGATGCTGCATATCCTGCTGTTTGGAATTTCCACAACACATTTCAAAGTGACCAACCAAAGATACCAGCCTCCTGACTTCAGTGAGTTCGACTTGGACTCAGATGCGCATTTGTGACATTTGGTTCATTTGTATGGGTGCCATGAGAATGGATTAATCAGTGCTTTTGGAGTGCATGCAGTACTGCTGAGCACCACAGAAATGCCTGTAGATAAATTTTTTTTAAAAGTAATTTTCATCATTCTCTTCACATGTGTTCTGAAAGCCCTTAAAAGCCCCCTCTGACCCTTTCGTATTCAGTCATTTGTCTTGCAAAATCAGCTGCTTAGTGTGCGCTTGTGTGGTGCCATAAAGGATTGTGATGAAGTGAAGGCTGAAGCTCCAACTTTGAAAAATTAAAGAATAGGTATTATGTTCTGGTTTTCTTTCAGGACTGAAACTAAAATTAGATGGGTGAGATTGGAAGGAAAAATTATTATAAGGAAGGTGCAGTGAAACAGAGGAAGAAATTTGTTTTAAGCTAAATAATAAGAAATAGAAAGGTATGTGATATATGGCCACGAAGATGATCAGAGGTCAGGAACGTGTCCTGTGAGGACAGGCTGAGAGAGTTGGGGTTGTGCAGCCTGGAGGAAAGAAGGCTCTGGGGGGACCTTATTGTGGCCTTTCAATTTATAAAATGGGCTTATATGAAAAATGGAGAAAGACTTTTTACCGAGACCTGTAGTGATAGGACAAGAGGCAATGGTTTAAAACTGAAAAAGGGTAGATTTAGATTAGACACAAGGAAGAAATTCTTCAGCATGAGGGTGGCCCAAACCATTCTATGATTCTATGATTCAATGAATTGGCAGAATCTACTTGATGAGCAGAAAGGACCAGCAAGACCATGAACTGACTCAGCAAAAAAGCGGAGTTCAGTTAATAATCAAAAGCCATGTTAATAAGATAAGACAGGAATGTTACTTAGGTAGGGAATAGCTGGATAGATGACAACCTAGAATTTGGACATGCTGGCGAACAAAAGACAATGAAATAAAAAATGTTTGTGGTGATATTGCATCTGTGGTGCTGAAGACTAGAACAAATACAACCTCTCCCTTCTGTGCATCAAGGAACTCCATAATAAGGGTTATTTCTCCCCAGGAGCAGTGAATTCTTGAGTACAGCCAGGAAACAGAAGAGTACATTTAAACTATAACTAAATCCACTTTTCAGTGCAATGCTCTTTGCAACAACAAGCTAAATCTGTGCATAAATGAGTGACATAGTAAGAATAAACAGTATCAATGCAAAAATATTAATAACTTCAAAAAATGATGGATGGAAGAAAAATTATTAAGAAACCAAATAAAACTAGCATTGCACTTTGAAATGCCACTCTGAAATGTACAGCCTCTCCAGTTAGAAAAGTAATTTAACAAACAGGCCTTAATTTCTAGAAGTTGCTGACTGCGTTGCTATCTACGGCAAATAACCATTGGTATCAGCATGATGTCTGGCTGTCCTGATTTCGGCCGGTGTAATTTTCTTCCTAGTAGCTGATACAGCGCTGTGGTTTGGACTTAGTATGAGAACAATGTTGGTAACAGACGGACGGTTTTAGTTGTTGTCAAGTAGTGTTTGTACCAAGTCAAGGGCTTTTCAGCTTCTCATGCCCTGCCAACGAGGAGTTGGGAGGGGACCCTGCCAGGACAGCTGACTCCATTTGCACCAGGGGAGGTCCAGGTTGGATATTAGGAAGAACTTCTTCACTGTAAGAGCCGTTAGGCATTGGAACGGGCTCCCCAGGGAGGTGATGGAGTCACCATCCCTGGAGGTGTTCAAAAAACGTTTAGACGTGGTGCTTCGAGACATGGTTTAGTGGGCATGGTGGTTTTTGGTATACAGTTGGACTTGATGATCTTTGAGGTGTCTTCCAACCATAACGATTCTATGATTCTATGATTCTATAATTCAGTTTCCCACATGTAGGTGCACTTGGATTGCTGAAAGTAAAGTGTCACTAGTCTGGGCAGGGTCATGATTTTCAACAAATAAAAGAAATTATTTTCAGTATACTTCACTGAAGCACTTTTCTAGAACAGAGATTGCTGCAACTCCAAGCAGAATATTAGGCCTGAAGATATGACTAGAAGAGGCTTCCAGAACAACAGCTTAGGTGCTAGAGGGCTAGCAAGTGGCTACACCGCTTGGAGTATGTCTCTAGGCTGACATGTGAAAGAACCGAGAATTCCGAAATAAAAGACAACTATTGGCATAGAACAGGGATGTTAACCTCATTTTCTCTTTTCCACTACTAATATTTCTACCATTACACACATTTCAGGAAGGATAAGGATGTAAACATTCCTGTCCTCTTTCTGCTTATTCAGAATGGGAGACTAAAAGTGTAGTAATCCTTTCCCAGCTAGTTGAAATTACTTGTATACTCAATACAGGAGGACCTGCCTTAATATCTTGTGATTTTCTGCGTTGTTTGTTTGGGTTTTTTTTCCTGAATGGCACAGCACTATGAAAAATTTTAAATTAAAAGTTCTTAATTTGAGATAAAACAGAAACTAAAACTATGGGAAGAAAAGAAAGAAAATACCTTTAAATTTCAAAATTTGAAAAAAAAGAGGCACAGAATATTTAATTATTTCCTCCAAATTTAGTTAGTTACATGACCTGCAATTCCAAGTTTTGGAAGCTGCTGTAAGTTACGTATTTCTTCTCTATTAGCTCAAGAGTGAAGACATATACACACTAGATTTATGAGAATTTTGCAATTTATGGTGACATCGTTCTATATTTTCATCTTCCAGCTCTTTAATTATTTGAAAACAGTCTTGAAATTAGTATGTAAGAAGAATGATGGTCTTCTCAAAGACATGACTGCCATATGGTTAAAATAAATCAGATTCAGCAACATCACCAAATTGAAATTTGTCATGGAAAAGCAGCTATACTTTAGCTAATCGCTGCTACTCTTATAAACAAAGTTGTCTAGTTTAAATCACCCAGGAACAGAATGAACATTTAGTAAAGTTTGCTTTGAAGAATAAAGTAACAAAAAAGAAAATTAGTGTAATACTCTAACTGCCATAATAACAGACAAGTCAACAGCCTGAATGTAGGCAAAGGGGCTCTCAGCTGGATTCAAAGTTGCTCAGTCTTTAACGAGCACCAAAGCCCTTCTCAGTGCACTAGACAGGATGGAGTGACTCCTGCCCCCTTTGCTGTTATCTCTGGCAATACAGAATGAAAGATTTGTTTAGCTGGAAGAAAAGAACATCTTTTATCCCCCACACACATCCTCCCCTTTATTGGTTTTCAAAGTACTTTTCAAGAGTTAGATTAAAATTTACTTTTCCTTAATAGAAAAAAACCAACACATTTTTAAATACTAAGCTAGGATTTTGGCATGCCTCACACCTACTGCCTGCTCTGGAAAAATACACGTGGGGAACCTTAACTTTTACTTGCTATAAACAGGGAAAATTTGTAACAGGAAAATTTTTCATTAACAAATAACAATATTTCTCATTTTTTAAGAATAACTGTTTTGAACCTTTTTATATCATCAGATCGATCCCTTCTTTAGAGTTAAAAAATGAAGGTAATAACATCTGGGGCTTTTTTGATCAAAAGCATCGGACTCGACTCTTTTTTATCTCACTACTGAGCACAGGATTTCAAGCAAAGATCAGACATGTATATGTTTGACAAAAACCAAGAGTTTTAGAGATCACCCATTGCTCAGATCATATCCAGTCTCTACCTAATATCATTAAAAGGAGTTTATTTGTAGCTTATGTCCCAGAAATCCTCAATCCTGGATTTCTTTTATTTTTCTCCATATTGTGACCAAGACTTCAGGAATGCATTATTCTGTCTACCCAAGGCAGGAACTAAGAAACGGATGAGTATTAATGTAAAGTGAAGATGGGTATCTCCAGTTATTTTTCTTTCTTCTTGAGCCTATATTCCATATACAAATGCAATATAATGCCTGAGTCAAAAAAAGTAGTCATATTAGAATAATATTTTAGCAGTGCTGTTTACAAGTGGGCAAATGAAGGTGGTAAACTGCCACTTTCTGCAGAGGTTTCGATTCTAGGTTTCCACAAAGTCACTCAGACCCGCAATGTGCATGAGAGCTTGTATGGACCCCAATTAAAGACAGCTTCTCAAGGCTGGTCTCTGTACTGAGATCATCTGTAATTTCTTTTGGTCATCTCCCAGCCTTGAATTTGCAATGGAGATTGGGCAACTCAGAGCCATCAAAGAACCCTCCACACCCTGGATCCCGCATACTCTTTAGTCACCATCCTCTGACCAGTGCGATGTTATACACAGTTAAAGCAGAAAGGATAATCAAACTTATCATCTCCACGCTGTAAATGGTAAAGGAAGTAATAAATAAGAGATTTCCCTTTGAACCTTCCCTACTACCCTGTTCTTTTTTCACCCACAGCACCTATCCTTTAGCACTCTGGAGTCTGGGAACCAGTTTTCATGCTTTTATTTAAAAAAAATAGTAAATCAAAGAGCACTTTCTAGAAGTACGCAGATTTGAAACACTGGGAAAACATTACAACATTACGACAGGGGAAAGGAATATGAGGTCCAAAGTTCAGCTGAATAGTAAACATTCAGTTTTCCATTTTTCTGGATCCACAATTTGAGCAGAAAAGTCTATAAATGGATGTTGAGCAGATTTCAAACCTATAAGGATGGAATTTAAGATATTTTTAAAGGAAAATGCTCTGATTTGGGAAGGCTGAATTTATATTTCTTCTAATTAATGTATTAAATACATAAGAAAAATCATGCAAGGCTAAAACAGCCATTTAAAAATTCTTAATTAAAAAGAATAAATTCAAATAAAGCAAAAGGGTAAGTATTTCAGTATTTTCACATTAAAAAAAAATAATGAACTTGAAGAATTATTTTTTTTCTTTTTTTTTTCCCCCCAAGTCAGGAAATTTGGAATATACTTCAAAGTCCTGGTAAATTTGTTCAGGGGATTCTTTATTGTGCTGGGGTTTTGGAGGAAGAACTTCTGATATGTTTATTGGTTCAATGTCTTGGCAGTTGAATTTTTTCTTTTTTTTTTTAGCAAGCTGTCAAGTCTAAATAACCTTTGTTGACATTTCTTTGGAAAGTGCAAGGGGATAATCTTTTCTATTGTAAGTTTAATACTAGAAATGCATAACTTAGAGTGTATACTGACTTTCTCAGTTTCATTCTTTGTGAAGTCTCAAGAAAACTATCACATTTTTCCCCTGCTTCTACCTAGAAGACCTCCTGTTTTTTCAATTAAGTCAGTTCTCACAGCTTCTTTGTAATCATGTCCATGATTGGCTTTCCCTCAGGAATAATGGCAGCTGCTTTCTGGTGAATGTTAACTAGTGCAATTGTATTCTCAAACACCATAAATGTCTATTTAATTCCCTAAATTGTCAATACTGTTTGTAAAGGATAAGTGAAAAGAAAAATATTTGCCCTCATAGTTTGTTTAGAATGCAAGCTGCTAGTGTCGGGGGCTGTCTGCATGCCTTTGGGTAGTGGCTGGCACAATAGGGCTGAAGTGCTCATAAAATGCTCTGCAATTATCTATGCTATGAACTTCTAAATTTTAGAAAACTGAAACGTTTTTGAGTGAACAAAGAGATATGAGTGATAACTTTCAAGTCTTAATTTTGGGAAATTGCAATCCAATGTGTAACAAGAGGTAGTCTGAAATCCTTGACACGCTTTCAGTACGAAAAGCTAAGCTTGTATTGCAAAAGGTAGTACACTTCTTTTTTAATTACCTTTATAATCTAATTTATTTTTTTCATGAAATTATTTCTTCTGGAATTCCTTCTAGAGATATTCAATTTGAATGTTTGTATCATGGTTGAAATATTCTGTTTTCAGTGATTCCCTCAAGCAAAATCTGATTTTCATTTCTCCAAGTTTACAGCAGGATTATGATATAGTACATGAAAACACTGAAAGCAGTTTTACATGTTCTTTCAAAAGCTATTGAAAATATTAGCTTTATCCTGAAACGTTCCAAATACAATAGATTACAAACATTTGAATAGATTTTTCCATGGGAATATGAAAAGATATATGAAGGCAATGAGAATGACAAAAGTGAGAACTAAAATCAAATGTACTACTCTAACACTGAAAGAAGTCACCTAGTAGAAAGCAGGCAGAGAAACTTGATGGAGACGTTGTGAAACTTTGGAATATATGTCAACCTACAATTTGTGAAAGTACACCTCTTTTTTAAGAGCAAAGTGAAATTTGGCTTTTAGCAAGAATAACTCCTCGTAGACAACAAGACCACTAATTAAATACTTAAACCCTGCTGGTTCTGTGAAGGTTAAATAGCTAATATTACATGTATTGCAAAGTGATCCATGTCAAAAGTAATTTCTGAGAAGCTTGTGTGAGGACAGAAAATTTCATTGCAAAATCACTGGCTGTTAAGGAAGTGGAAAAAGTACTGCTAAACCATTGAAGACCTGAGATCTTGGATCTCATTACAATAACGTGAAATTAATAGTCTAGCCTTCTCCTACGCACTGGAAAATATTTACAGGTTAAGAAATGCAGACAAAGTAATTTCTTAAAATGAAGAAAAAATAGCTGGATTTGAATAAGGTATATCTTTGTTTATTAATCTCATCTATAATGTCAAACTCATTCTGAGCAGAAATTTCACTGTTTCACCATTGACACTCATCATGCAGGGTTCTTCTGCACTGGAAGTGTGCGATGGTTTTTTTCACAATCAATTTTCTAGTTGTGCCAAGGAGTAAACTTCTCTTTCTGATATTTTTTTTCCCCTGATTGCTGTGAACTTATCTAGGATCAAATTTAGTAAAATTTTACTTTATTGTAAAACAATAGGTCCAAAGCATTAAGGAAAAACATTTTTTTTTATACTACAGATCTGCAGGGAAAATTCTTCTAAAGATGATATTACAGGAAACAAAAATATAGAGGAACTGGAAATAGAAATATAAATCTTGAATAGAAATAGAAATCTTTCTATTTCTCTTAGAGAGTACTGACATACAAGTTTCCCCACTTGTGATTACACTTTCCAAAAGGTGATCACTTTTTGCTTACAAGAAATTATATTCAGTCAATATTAGACACAAAATGAATAACTGGAAAGAAAGGGATATTAGTACTCTGTATTTGCAGTGTAGTATTAATCCGCAGATATCCTAAGTGCTTTGTTAGATGTGCATAAAAGCAGAGATTAGCATGTCTTAAAATTAAATTAGATCTATGTTTTATTCATATTTTAGCTCAAAAATTGTATACTACATAAACTAAGAGATAAAAAGTATTTTTTCCAAATAGACTGAAAAGAAACATTTTCCTTTATTCAAATACTTTCTTAAAAATGTATCTTTCATTTTCAAATGTCATTACTGTTGCCACATTCTGTGAACATTTCACATTTGATTAGCATTTTACAACTGTTTCTTCATGAAATGTCTGAATGGTTCTACATAAAAGATTTGTGTGTGATACCTGTGGGAGAAGAAATAGCAGTTGTACTGCAGCAGCATTTGCACGGTTGCTTTGGAAAGAACTGGGAATGAACAATTTGTATTATTCGTATTTCTATAATTTTTAAGAAGAAATAAATAATAGGTAGGTTGATGATCTTGTTACCTCTACCTGCATAGCAAGTGAAGTGGATTATATTCCCTTTCTTGGATATTTTTTGTTACTTGGAAAGTGGCACTTTCATTCATTCCATAGAAGAACAGTTTAATATTACTTCAGTCAGAAGAGTACTGACATTATTGCAATTTCCAAGATTTTCTGGAAATTATTAACCTACTTGCAGCATAATCCATGATAAAAAAAGTCACAAAAATAATAAGCCCAAGAGTGTCTTAGCTACCAAATTGCAAGCACAGGAAAATGGTTTTGCTAATTTCTTAACTAACATGAACTATATCCTCAGAGATCATGACACAAGGTGTAATACAATTGAATGAATACAATGTCTGTATTTTTTATGGATTTTATTTTTTAAA
The DNA here is from genome assembly GCF_000690535.1 of Cariama cristata. Lineage (NCBI taxonomy): Eukaryota > Metazoa > Chordata > Aves > Cariamiformes > Cariamidae > Cariama > Cariama cristata. The sequence continues at coordinate 37,288 of NW_009604307.1, read as the reverse complement.
AGATGAGTGAGCAACTATATACTTAAGCAAGCATTTTACTGGACTAATTTATGACAACTTTACAAAGCTAATTAAAGATGGAATGATACGATGATCCAATCAAGGTCATAATTAAGAGTGAGTCAATAAATCAATATGTGAAATTATCAAATCATCACATGAATATAGCAAGTAATCAACTGAAATTACAAGGCTGACACCAGAAATAATTATTTCTGTTAGTCAAGTGGGGAAAATCTGAGAAGATCACTTTTAGTCTAAGACACCAGCTGGGTTTTTCAGGCAATAAAGAGCATTGACCTAGTTCTTAGACTTTTGCCAGGGAAGTTATCTATCTTGATTTAACTCAGAAAAGTAGACAACTGAATCTTTTGGCAATTCCACTTAGTAAGTTTTTTATTGATACTTTGTTTTTATTTTCCCCCTTTGTAAAACAGCATTGTAACATACATTCTAAATACATGGAAGTAACAGATAAACAATGTCCGACATGAGATTTTCTATAAAGTTGTTTTTCTGTAATCCAAGTAAAGAAATGACAAAAGCACAGAAGGAAGAGGGGCTGGAAGTCATATCTAGAAACATTTTAGTAGCGATGGCTACTTTTACTACTTACCTTAGAAACACATGTGCACTAGTGGAACAGTACAGGTGGATGGCCATTCCTACATCAAAAAAGCCCAAAAAATTCAAGACAGACTATCTCTTGGGAACCTTGATTTACATGGAACAGAGAAGTACATGAAGTTTATAACAAAAGAAACACCCTTACACAATCAACAGAAGATTTGGGGATGAGGGACATATAGTCAACGTATTTGCCAAAACACATTCTTTTCCTTGCACTTGCTTCAGTGTTCATTACATTTCTTTAAATAGTTTGGATATTTACATTAGAAGAATTAAAGACCTGTATAAATACAAAACTCATCTTAAAAATTTCTAATCTAGAAGCATATCAAAGATTAAATGTTCAGCTGAGTAATTAAATTATTGCAGTTTTTCCTGTCCGGTAATATTTGGAATTGAATTTCCTATAATTCAAAAGCCTTAGAGTGAAATCAGAAGAGTGCCAGAATACAGTTTTCCAAGTTGAGACAACTGTACATTAGACCAAAAGCCCAATGGCCTAGCCTTTAGCTATGGCCAGTAGCAAATGATTAATGAAGACTTCAAGTCCCAGAAAGTATACAGTGATTTACATTTCAGTGGCATTGTGATGTAAAGAAAATTCTTTTATGCCAACTCCTTTCTGAAGGTAGGTAAATTTAAGCTTCTATGGTTACCTATAGTGAAGAGTTTCACGGTTTAATTAAATGTATGAAGGTGTGTCAATATTTTTGGAGGGATTTGAACCTGCTACCTGACACATAAATACACTCAGTATTGCCCTAGTTCTTGTTCACTTCCTGAATAGATTTTCCCATTTTATGAGTCGATATTGTATTCTCCTCCACCTTTCCCAGGTGGAAGAATTCCAGTCTGTTCCATCTTCCATCATACAAAGGTTTTTCCATAGTCTCAAACTTCCCTATCCAATTTCTACACAAAGGTAAAATCTTGAAACTCATTTTTCTGTCTGTTTGATTAGTCTTCTTTACTATTAGAAAATACTCTCTTGCTAATGGATTAGGCCAAAGTCAAAGCAAACTTCGCAAAATTGACACGACGTATTCTAGTCGTAGCAACCGGACAGTTGAGGCTTAAGTCAGGAAGCAGTCTGAGAGGGGGAGTAGGAAAGCAAATCTGTGTAGGCATTTACACAGGGACAGCCTGACACTCTGGTTTAAGTGCTGTGAAAGTGGATGGATAAGCACGTGGCATTATATGGAGTGGAGTATTATTAGCAATGTTGCAGCAAAGTGTTGCTGGCATATTTTACTTTGTCTTTTATCTCCCACCCTTGATCCAAAAGCATATTGCAGGCTTGATTCAAGACTTGAGTAGAATAGATTGAAAAGTGTTGGCACATGTTGATGGATCTACTATGTATATGTATTCACATGGGTTATTCTGTTGATGCGACAGAAATTATCTTGAGTAATGAGAATCTGTCTAGGATAGGATGGTGATGAGATGATCAGATGGAAAAAAAAACACTACTTTTTTTTTTTTTAACCTTTGTTTGACATTTATTTACTGTATGAAGTCCACAACAGGACAGATCAAAGCAGCTAGGTCTGAAGTAGACGTTATAAAGAAACTCCTTTAAAAATAAATAGGCAAGCAAACTTAAAAGCAAACAAACAAACACAACTCTAAATCTTAATTTTCAGTCCACAGAGTGGATTGAGAAAGATTCCAATAGAAATGAGGCAGGAGAAATTAGATTTCTGTTTGATTACATCTGGATACAAATTGGGTTTAAATTAGATTTGTGCTGCAAAACAAAGCTTGTGCAGGGAACAGACGTATGTGCAGTTTTCAAGTTCACATTGAAGGTCCATTTTTTTAACAGTTGAGGCAGTGAATTAGTGAAGTACTTAATTATGTGCCAAATTATATTGGTTTTATCTTTGTCTTGCTGAAGGAGTGAAACTCAAACTCTTCTAATGTATTCATTCACCTAAAGTGAAGAAATATTGTAGATTTTTGCCTTGTTTTGAGAGGGCCAGAGATGAAGAATATGCATTTAAATTACCTGCAAATAGTGCAGGATGACTCATTAAATATGATTGAAAAGTGTACGTATCTTTCAGTTTTAACAAGTGAAATTTTGTGTGAAATACGATGAGAAATGGAAATATAGTGAGCAATTCTTTACAGTGCTTAGCTAATACGGTACTGTTGAGCTTCACTCTTCCAACAAACGGAACTGCATTTCACATGTAAAACATATTTAGAAATATCCCATATTTTCTTTTTTAATGGATAATGCACAGGGTTCCACTAAAAAAAAAAAAAAAACAACTTCAATCTCTAAGTAGAAATCTTTAGTTTAAGAATTTCCAAAATTTGGATGACTTATGAAAAAAAATGTATAGACCTGTGTTATGCACTATACTGATGGCAGATTATAGATCTGTGATTACACATTTTATGCTGATATATATATAGTGATATCCTCCCATACTGATCTGCTCTATACTGAAAAATCATTTTAATTCTGTGGCTCTTGTAATACTCCTGTCTTGGCCATATGAAGCTTCATTAGTGCTAATAGGCTTGGGCATGTTTCCTGTGAAATCTTTTCTTCACCTCGTAAACAGACTGTAGGATGTTAATAACACTTGCACAATATTTCAAGGAAGAAAAGAACACAAAATATCTTTGAAATAAATGGGAGGCCACTGCATCATCATTAGTGTCATTGTAGGCTAGTGAAAGAAAGTGAAGAAGTATTACACAAAAAAGTACCCAGAGATAAAATGCAAATGTTAATTCTGGAGCTGTAGAATATACTCAGTATTGCTTTACTTCATTATAAATAAATAAACTCTGATAAATTAAAATTAGTTGTTCAATAGTGAACAAGGAATTAGTGAAAAATAGAAGAATGAGGAGTAAAAAAAAAAAAGCCATGATCATTTCTACATATATTCTTTTCAAAGTTATTTTTCAATAGTAAACTTTTTTTAATTAATTACAGTCAATAATCAAAATTAAAGATCAGTTAGCATAGAGTTTTAAAATTTTTACTCTTCCAAATGTGTTATTTTCCCATTTAAACAAGAAATATATATTTTTTTAAAAAGAACCCTCCCAAGAACTTTAAAATTATTAATATTTTAGTAGAACTTAACACATACACTTGCACGTACACATACACATATATTTATACATATATATATATAATGGCTCAGGATTTTGAACAGAATTTGGCTTTGCTGTTTCATAAGGTGAAAGCCAAGTTTTACTGCATTACCCTGTATGCTAAAGATGTACACAGAGAGAAGATCTTTAAATTTTTCAGGTCTAGAAGAATTAATGGAAGAAGTCACCTGTTCTAGTGAAGAGGTTAGATAAACTTATTTCACACTCAGAATCATTTTCACAAAGAATTACCATTCATTCATCAAGGTACTAACCAAGAGCAATCAAATGTTTTTATCCTCAGCAGAGATTTCAAATACTTTAAAGAAGATAGTGGACTGTAATTTTTGTGTTTATAGTAAAAAAATTTAAATATTCCCCAAGTACTTATGGAAATACGTGTCATCCACTGAATTCACAGAAGTCCTTCTTTATAGTAATAACTAAATATTTTGCCAGATATTAAAACAGATAGGAAAATTTGAACACAATATTGTTTAAATCTACTATACTTTTCCATGGATGCCGTTACAGTAAACAACTTGGCTTGATAGTTTGGATATCAGTAATATTTCATTACTTACCATAAAAACTTTAAAAGAAATTTTTTATTTCACTTCCTGACATAAAAAAAGCTACATTTTGTTCTGTAAGCACATTTTGTTTCCCCTTATCATGCCTGTGGTTTCTGACATGTTAATTCAATCTAGGAATTCAGATGATGGATTTATGAAATGTCAAGTTTCCTTCCAAAACTGCAACACTGACTGCAGGACAAACGTATTTTATTTAGTAGAAATACATCAGTCATGGAAATGAGCAGGCTGTAACTCCTGGTCAATGCCTTACAGCCTATTAAACAGAAGAAAGGAAAGCAAGTTTGCTTAGGTTTATTATGACAGATTGTGAAAATGAATAATAGTATTGTATTCCTGTAGTCTTAGACTGCCAATATTAACATGAAAAATTATCAATCATTAATCCATCAAAGAATGCTGAGTTTCTGAGTTGCAATTATTATTGAATTTCTCTGTTTAGAGGAATAGGAAATGTAATGAAATAGGTTGAGTGATTGAGTTTAATGGAGCATCTTACTGGGTTGTTATACGAAAAAGCTTTCTTCATGACCAATAAACCTGAAGATTTAAAAGAGTTATTTCATACTAGATCACAAACATAATGAAAGATACCAGAAGGTCTCAATGTAATGGATCTCCAGGAAACTGATTATGGGAATTGAATCTTTTTTTTTTTTTTTTTTTTTGTCCTGAAAGCAAATAAATCTTGTGTCATTTCTGCAAAACATTCTTCAGCTTTGAACATCTTAAGTTTCTGAGCTAAAGAACTCCTGTTCATTAAGGAGAAGTATCATAAATCACATACAGCAAATGACACAGCCAAACCCACTATTCTTCTTGGTTTCTTCCTCCAAATCCAGTGGAAGCCTTCCTTTGATTGTCTTTAACTAAAATGGGCTTTGAATCATTTCTTCTGTTGTTAGGGTGATAGATTACATGGAGAAGCAGCAAAAGTTTGAAATTAATGATCTGAATGATATAATCTACAACAAGAATAAAGCTTTGATGGTGTAAGTAGGGAGGTACACTGCTTTGCTGAAAATACCTGTATTATTAAAACTGACTTACCTGTTCCATTGCTCACATCTTTCATATTTCCCTTCTAGACTCAACGTGTGTGTGTGTGTGTGTGTGTGTGTGTGTAATTTCTGTGAGTCTATGTGCTGCATTTCATTCTTCCATGAGAGCCAAAAAATATCCCTGGCACTGAATTGCTAAAAGCCAGATGATTCTTCTCGAACTTCATTAACTGCTGTCTACAACAAGTTGAAATATAGCTATCTTGGAAATATATATACACACATATATATTACTGATGATAGCTGCAGCAAAGTATTTCCAACCTTGGTCTAACAAAAGAAATATGCATATATGTATAACGCTGAGCATAGGAAGAGTCTTATTGACTGTCACACTGTCACTCTCGTACTGGGAGAAGGGCTGCCGAGCTTTAGCCCTCTCCTTCACTCCCTTTCCATACCAGTAGCTCATGTGCTGCATTGCAGTGGTGCATCACACTGGAACAACATCCAAACCACTTTCCCATCCATCCTGTAGCAAGAAAGAGGTGCAGGACATCAGGACAGCATCACTGGCTTAAGTAGAGACGTAATCCAGCTCATGTTAAATTGACACAACAATTTAAAGGGGCTTACTGCCAAAAGTAAAGCATAAGGCGTTTGTATGTCATCTAATGCTGTCATATGTGAGAGGTGCCTGGTCTACCTGTGAATGAGGTAGGAGGTCACTGTGTTGTGCTGTGGGTCCCAGCGCTGCTAGCAGTGCTCTGTGCATCCTTCGAGGAGCTGATGCATTTAGATGCTTGGTTGTCACTGCTTTGGTGCACTTCAGCAACTTATGGCTAGAAGAACAAAGAGAAATCTGGCCAGTCTTGTCTTACCGAGTATAGCTTGCTGGATTCAAGGACTTCAGTGACCCATTATGGAGAAGGTACTGGAAAAGTAGGAAGCAGTTAAGATTTTACCAAAAAAAAAATAATTTATTACATTATGAAAAAAGGAGGAAAAGAAATTAAAACCACAAAATAATTTAAATTAAAAATTGTGAAAAAAATGTGTTCTAGTAGTCCAGTGGTAAATGGAATCTAAATACAGAATCTCCATTCCCTATCCTATTCCCTTCTTTAATTGGAGATTTCAAAATACATCTAGAAATTTTGATGCTTTTCTTCCACCCCCCTTCTCCCAACTTCATCTTCAAGAAACTCCTACCTGGAACCTAGCTAAACTTTTTCAACAGGGTCCAATTGAAAACATATGCATTGATTTATTTCACAGTAAATATGACAAAATGTGTTTTTGAAGAAAGTTTTAATTTTTATTGGCTTTCATACTAGTGTCAGTGTGATCTTTGAGGTTATGCTTCTGGTTACTAACACTCTGCCTTTTTTGACAGCAGCATTGCATTTGAAGATTTGATTAGAGCAGTTCTTTGTTTGGATCAGGAAAAGAGTCACAATTGTTATCTGTTTCACCAAACCGTGTAAAAGAACAGTGAAATGTATTTCTTAGACTGCAACCAAATAATGTTGAAATGACTAGCAATGTCTTTAAAGTGTCTTCAAGGTTGAAAGCATATTAGAGTAATAGCCATTAGTCTGCACGTGTGTCCCTTTATAGGAGTTCTGCAGTACAGTGTTATATTTGATTACTCAACTAAAAACAGTCATCCATTAACCCCCAGAGAGTCAGAGCTCCCTCAGCATGCCTGAGGCCATGCCACTCAGTGTGTCCCCATTATTTTAAATGTTATAGAAAGAACACTAGGACATGCAGAAACATCCTAAGGTCACTCTTTGTCATTTCGATAAAAGTTGTGGGAGAAAATGTATCCCCTTTGCAATGCTATTGTAGTCAGCAGCACTGTAACATGAGGGAGGAATCTGGCATGTATATTCAAGGGCATTCATGGGTTAAGCATCAATAATACCAGAAGCAAGGCAGTGGAAAAAAACAGATACTATTGTGCTTGTCAGAACAGAGCTAATATTTCCACTTTTCTGGAAATACAAGGAGATTTCACTATATACTCCCCCCCTAAAAAAAAAAAAAAAAAAAGAATTATAAATGATTCCACAGTGCTTTATTCATATTACTACTCCTACTAATTAAGGTTTTTGTTGTATTAGAACTCAGAATTTCTAGTAAAGGTTGGGTGCTGTTCTTGTGGTTAAGAAGGATAAATTTGGACTTTTCCTTTGTTTGAAGAATTTATAATAAAAAACCCCATGTAATATGTAGAGAAAGCAGAGACTCAAATATACATACAAAGTTTACTTTAAAAGCTTCAAAATATTCAGTAAATAATAACAGTCATTCTAGGTTTTTACCTTCCCCTTCCCTCCCAGCAGAAAAAGGTTTTTAAAAAAGCATTAGTAAGCTGGTAAGAGTGTGCTTCATCACCATCACCACCCAGCATCATCATCCTACAGCTCACATAGGACAGGCAGGAGCAGAGTTCTGTTGTCAAAGCTATTTTAGCATCACAAAGGAGGTCACAACCTGAGCTACAAAATTCTTCAGTATAAGAATGCTATCCTGCCATTTTTTTCAAACACTCAAGTAACTCATCCAAATGCATGTACAAAAATGCCGTCTAAAATAAATTATCAAAGAAAATTTCCTTGTTTTCAATGTGTCCTATACTTTCAATGTATTTACTCTATTTATTGGTGCTCCATTTTTGTCTATCCTCTTAACATTTTCTTGAAGTAGATATAGTTGTGGGCAAAATTTGTGATTAGATCAAGTATCTTCATCCATTGACATCAGTTACAATTTTGGTTCAACATCGTCACAACAGTGATGTAATTTGAGAGCTTAAAAATACTGGTTCCTCAGATATGATGTGATCTCTGATAACAATCACCATCAGTTAGTTTCATTCAATAAAAATTTGTGAATATTCAGGATACAATTCCCAATTTTTGTGTAAGAGAAATATTTTATCTACTGTCAACAACAAAGAAATGTACCTTCTGGTACTATGTATTGTGGTTTTTTAATTATTTATTTTGGTTTTAATCACTCACAGTGATAAATCACCAGTTTGCCCAATGATTTTACATTTTTTTGCTGCATTTGTATTAACAAAACCAAACAAAAAAGAAATCGCAGCAAAGCATGTCTTTAGGGGCATGTTCAAACTGAATCAGCTACTGCAGTGACTTTAAAATAGTTGTTAAAACCTATAGGTATAAGTTTAATCATGGTTACACCATTTGATCTATGTAACAGAGACAGTAATTAAAGTCTTAATTTTCGGTTGTAAAGCACTTATGAAGCCTTTGACAAAATTGTCATGCAAGTCCAAAACATCATTGTTTACAGTGGTTATTCACACAGGTCTTAATATTTTACTTGGTAAAATAACTAATTGTTCCTTTGTTGAATTTTTGTAGGCTTTCCGCCCCCCCCCCTTTAGGTTCAAATTCAAATAAAGTGAGCTCTCTTGGGCAAATCAGGGCAGCTGGACATAAAAGCCTATATGCATGATGTCTTTCCACTCAACCATATAATGCAACATTTTGCTATCTCCATTAAAAGACTTACTTTGTACCATATCATGCATTTCATAATATTTCCATCTAAATGCAGATTTTTCTATTCCATGTGTAGCATCTAGTCAGGTTTTCCATAAAAATACCAGCAGGACAGAATATTGAAATTCATTTTGCATGTTAAAGAAATCTCTCCTAGATTCTTTCCTTTATTTGTTTTATCAACTAAAGCAATAACAAAGAAAATTAGAGCTTCAGCAATGATGGAGAAAACATTTATTTTATCAGACTTGCTTTTTTTCCCCCTTGCTTAGACAATTTCCAGACTCTTAAAAGCAGGTAATTTTACAGTGTTCTACTGATAAATGACATAAGTCCATCTGTATCATTTAACCCAAGTACAGTAGTAATATACATTGCCTAACACAAATTTCATTTTGAGTAACACACATTCTGAATGCTTTTCTTCCCAGTGTTCACAACACATTTAATATCTGTCCCATAGGAATTTGTTTCCCTTGAAAACATTATTGCAAATGTCATAATATTTTCTGGTATAGCTCTCTGGTGTGCACAGGTACAAAAGAAAAAAAAAAAAGAGTAGAATAGATTAGATAGCAGAGTTGTCATTGCAAAACTCTGCTCCAATTCAAAAAGAAGACAATCAAAACTGTCATCATCAAGCTGTATAAATACAGTTGGAGCAGATTTATACTGTAATAAGTTGTTTATTAGAAATTTTTATATTGCACATTCATCAAAAAATGGAAAGGAATACAATTCAACTTAAAAAAAACCAAACAGAGAATCCTTATTAGAGCCTTCCATATGTGACTGTGTTTATATATAAATAAAGTTATATTTCAAAAAAATAGGGAAAATATTTGACTTTTACATTGATTTTCTCTATTGTCTGATATATTGCAAACATTAAATTTGTGGTTTAGAGGAATATATTTTTTTAGCATTTATACAGAATGTACAGTATGATAATGAGTAACAGTGGCCTACTTTTATGTCCATGTTTAATTTATTTATTTATTTTTATGAAGCCCTCCCAAATCACTCAAAATTTTACCAAATCAGCAACATGTCGTCTCACTACGGCTGTATCTCAGCCACGCTCACATATGTGTGATGATTCCAGGATAACGTTTGCAGAAAGCCTGCAATTTTTCCTTTCATTATTTCAGTGCAGCTGATGGGATGCCACAGAGGGACAGAAACAGCCGCACTTCGGTCGCTGTTGACCTCGACCCTGCAAGACTTTCGATTTGGTTTTAACTTTGAACAGAATGGGAGGTGTTTTTCTGCCTGAACCACCAAAGCAGGGAGCATGCAGGCAGCAAACCCCGACTCCCTTCAGCCCTACAGATCTCGGTTAGGGAAGACCTAAGGAAGGGTTGAAGGTTAGGTTGGGTGGGGCTATGAGCAACCTGGTCTGGTGGGAGGTGTCCCTGCCCATGGCAGGGGGGTTGGAACTGGGTGGGCTTTAAGGTCCCTTCCAACCCAAACCGTTCTGTGATTCTATGGTTCTATGATTCTGTGATCCCAAGAAGACTGGCTTGGCCTCCCTGCAACCTGCTTCTTGGGAGGGCATCAGCTGCCATCACCAGCCCTCTGCGTCCTCTGACCAACAACCAGGACTTCGGAGGTTCTCAGCTTACTCACAGTACTCTGCTCCTTCTTTTTCTTCTTTTTTCCTAGTAAAATTCACAAGATCTTGGTCCTAGCAGGAGAGTTTTCTCTTGTCTAAGTTTTCAGACTGTGCAGCCTGAGAGCCGGTACACAGCTAAGTAACGTTTAGAGCATAGACATGGCCGGACTGAATTCCCAGCCATGCAAAGTGCAGGGAAGTGGTTTGCTGCTTTTAGAGTGTTTGTTGTCAATTCCAATGATGGTAGATTTATTAGTAAAATCACATAAATAAAACTAAGCAGAAATAACACTTTTCCAAGTTCTCACAGCCTTTTGACAAACTTAAGTGAATTTATCTCAAAGTTCAGTGACTGGAGGGTATTTATCTCTGTGTAACTGTACTGATTTGTGTGATGTTTTATCTCAGAGGGAACACTATTTACATGCCTTAATCTTCATCTTAGTTTGCTAAAATATTCTTATTCAAATCTGCCGTGAATGCAAAAGTAATATGTAATTATGTGTAATATTTTTTGCAACTTCTGGATCAGAGCACATTTAGGTTGCAAAGCTATCATCTTAAATATCAAAATAAATATTAAGTTCATTAGCATTCACAAATACTTTAAAGTTGCTTTGAAATTCATCAGAATAATGAATATAGTTAAGATTAAAATTATTCTGCTTTTATTCAAGCAAAAAAGAGAAGAAACAAGATTCTGTCTCCATTTCAGAGGAGAGCTGTTTAGTTGAAATGTTCTTGTGGCATATCAGCCGTTTTTAAATTTAAATGGTCAGAAGACGGAGTGCTGGTGACCGGAACCCTGAGTACATGATGGTTTCAGAGACACGGACAAACAGGAGTGAGTTCAGCAAGCGGCTCCCAGGCTGGTCGGGGCTGGAGCAGTTGCCCTGCGAGGAGAGGCTGAGGGATGGGGCTGGCCTGGGGAAAGATGGCTCCAGGGGGGCTGGCAGCAGCCCCCAGTACCTGTGGGGAGGTGGTCAGGTACCTGAAATGTTCTGGCTGAAATATTACAGGGTCTTTTTCAGTTTATGAACAAAAGTTACCCATAAGGAGTTCATTCTGTCACATCATTTCCCCAACTCATTTTTCTCTGAAAATAATGAAGGAATTTTCATCTGGAAAAATTTATTAAAAGTGGAGACTTGAAGGAGTGAATTCGTCAGCTGAATGTAAAGGAGTTGCTGTTTACACCTGACTCAGTTGCCGCCGTTGGCAGTCTCTCAGGAGAGCGATCTGGCTGTGGGACTGCAAGAGGTCTCAAGTCACATCGGGGCTCGTTGACTCTTCTAGAAGCCCGAGTACTGACATGATATGCAACCTCTCCTCTCCTGATTTCTGCAGAAAGAGGGTTCCCCTTTTGGCCAACGGCACATTCAGGGCAAGCCACGACTGCTGCTCTCACAGTAAGACATGCTCACAGTGCAATGCACTCTCCCGAGAGAGGGACTTCTTCCCCCATAGACTGCGGCCATTCTAGGGGGACAGGAGTTGATTACGTGGGTGTTTCCGAGGTGGGGAGAGGGGTGACACACCAGGAGTACGGCCTGAAGGAGCTGCAGGTCTCTGGTGTAGCGCATCTCAGATTGTAATGACTTGACTTTATTCCCTCCACTGATTTTTGTTTTAACGGTCCAAAAAGTGCAATATAAAAATTGACAGAAAAAGAGAACAAAGATCTTCTATTCATCCTTTACTTTCTCAATTTTCTCATATTAAAAGTGAAACATTTTCTTTACACTGGCGTTTGTTGTTGTTTGGGACTTTTTTTCTCTCCTTCCCTTTACTTTCTCTTTAGACACAAAAAAAAAGATATGATTGCTCTTACACATTATGAAGCAGGTTTTTTATGTGTATTCATATGCATGTTAGGGTCCATGATTGTCTGTCATGACTACCAATAGTTTCTTTTTCACATGCATTTTTTCACTAGGTTTAACATCAAAGAAAGGCCAATTCTTTCCTGTACAGAAAACTACAGAACACTGTTCTTCTCTATATAGAATTTAGTTTTCTTCCCTAATTTCAAGACTTATTTTAAATGTAAGTAGAGCATTGTAACATGCTATCTTCAGTTGCCATATCAATGCATACTCTACGTTTTCTTTAAATTAACTTTTAGACTGTTCTTTAAATGGGTACTCAAAAAAGTTTTTATCAAGCTTCACTTTCTCACAGGTTTCTTTCTTCAGTAGTTTGGCATGGGAGTCTTATATGACACTGGCACATATACTGAGATGTATACTATCGTATCTTATTCTGGTGCTACTGCTTGTTTGTGTATTATTTACTTGCTCTCGTGTAACATTTTTTAGCAAAGATATCTTGTCACATCTGTTATGCGCTCCCATTTAATTTGGGGCATTTTGTTCTGCTAACTATATTGGTAATTTGGATTTAAAGTCAAGTGACACTTTTAGCATTTACAGTGAAGACAGAATGTCATCTAAAAAAAAATCCGTCAAAATAAATGGAAATCCATATGATAAAAGATTCAGAAAAAGTGTTCTATGATGAGAAGTTGCACTCATGCTTACTAAGTAATACAGTTACTGTGTTAATTTGGCTAAAGACCTTTCATAGCTGCTAACTGATTGCATTATTAGACAATGATATTTTATAAGAATGCAACATAACTAAAAGGTTTGTTTCTCTTCAGCTTGATTTAATTTGTCTGATCTTGCCAAACTTTCTGTTCATAAGAGAAAAAATAAGCCATGGATTATTTTCAAAGATTATTTCACCTTATGACACAAAGTCTTAGATTAATTTCTGTATTTGTGATAAAAATCTGTGTTTTACCTTTACTTATGGAGTAATATATTTTGAGCAAAAATAAGATCCAGAAATAGATAAAGGCATACATGTTATATCATTTTACTTGTTTCAGTACTGATGAAAGCTATCGTGAAAGGTACTAATATTTGATGCCTCTTTACAATGCATTTTTTCTTGTACTTCTTTTATCCCTGTTCAACTATTTTATTAATATTTTGGTAGCACCACGTATATATAAGGTTGTCAAACAGCTAATAATTTTCAATCACTAATCACTTTTATATGCCTTACCTTTCCTTGACAATCTCTGGTCAATATTTTGTTTTTCACATAGACACACAAACCATTTTTCTGAAAAGAAAAAAAACCCCACAACTGTTGTTTTTTTTTTTAACTATGCTTAAAACAATTCTTATAACAATTTCATGGCCATAGTTTAGGGCATTTGTGTTTTGGATCAAAGGCTTGCCATCTGGTGTCTGGAAAAGATGCATCTGCATCTCTGTTGCTTCTGACGAGCAAAGTGGAAAAGAAGAAAACAAAGAGGGAAGGTTATTTCAAGAAAGAATTGAAATTGTTTTCTTAAAATGGCCCTCAAACAAAATCTCTGACTTTGAAAACTTTGGAAAAAAAATGTTTGATTTTGCCTTGTTCTAAAGTACAAGTACTCAGACATATGTCCTGTCTCAGCTGCCAGGGGATTTCGAACCGCCCGTTCCCCAGCACTGGGTTGTGTGCTGAGCTACAGAACCAGAGTTCAGGCCACCTTCTCCCTCCCTCCCTCCAGGCACTGAACTTCAGTCCCAACACAGTGAGATGATTTTCGTATGGATGCACGTATGGTGGTAGCAATGGCTTAATGCAATGATGAGTCAACCATGCAGAGACATACTTTTTTTCCTTTGTTCTCAGTACCAAACTGGGCAAAAGCGACACAGCAACCAGCATCCACACTTCAAAGAAGAGGACGTAGGAGTTGAACCGAGGTCGCAAAAGCAGTAACTGAGAGTAAGATGTCTAAGGAGGCAGCTGGAGCCTTGTGTATGCACCAAGAGGTTGTAGCAGGTTGACTAAGGAAAACTGGGTAACTGAAATCACCAAATAGTTGCTGGGGAGAAAGTTGGGAGACAGAAACCCCGGCTGGCTAGACAAGAAAGTTTTCAGTGGGAAGATGTTTGTTTGGGAGAATGATATGAAAGTCTCAGTCAAGGAGACTGGGAAACTAAACTAACACTGCCTTGGGAACCTGGAGGGACTCTAAGGAGTCAGAAGATGGAGAGCAAGACGAGGAAACACTGGAAGTGAAGAGATCCTTAACAGTGAATAGAGTGCATAAGGAGAGACCACAGAAGGACAGCTGGAGAATCTGGGGTGGAAACAACATTTTAGAGAACATGCAAAAGCTGAACCTGGAATCATTATTCCATTAGTACTGGCAATCATCTGTAAAACTCATACCTTAAATGTATTTACATACAAAGGCGAATGTATCAACTTCTGGTCCTTGGGCAAACTAGGAAACTGACATTGCAATCTCATCATTAATTAATTAATGGTAGAAGCTCTGAATGCTTTGAACCAGGTAATGGTTCCTGGAGATGTTAGAAAATTTGAAAGTTTTGTTCATTCATCTTTGTCAAAAAGTTAAAAAATCCAGTTCTGTTTCTCTCTTGTTCTCTCCCTTCTCCTTCTGCTCTAGTATACCCAAGTCACAGTAAATGAGGATTTTCAATATAAAAACTAAGAACTTGAAAGGTAGGAAACAATTTATGAGTTACTCTTTGCTACTTCATCGTGAACCAGAGTCTTGTGGAAAAACTGAGACACAGACTGGCTATTTGGTCTTTTTGAAATCATTTTGATATTACTTTGCTATAACGAACTGCATTCACTAAGAGGTATTTTCAGATATGAACCTGTAAACTCCCCAAAGGTATTTTAGTTGTTGGTTTGTTTTGATTCCCCTCAGCATACTCTCCGCCTTGTGTGGGTTCACCGTTCTTCATTCAGGCACAGCAAGTCTTCATCCATTAGCTGTTCTTGGCCAACATTTGACCCCATCTTGCTCTCTCTGGTGGAGATAAGCATGATGAGAGCTCTATTGTTGTTGCACCAAGTTCGTGATGAGTCCACCATTTCCAGGATCTGTCTGTAGATGTTGAATAAGTTCAAAGAGAGAAATGATCGTTGTGAAGTCAGGGGACAAACATGACATTTCCTGTCACCTTATTAAAGCTGTATACACCCAGGGAGGTGTTCGACCATATTGGTATATTCATTATGCAGCCTTGCCATTTCCTTCAGTAATCTCTCATGATCACTGCCTGCGTCAAATGTTGCAGAGAGGTCAAAAAAAGATGAGAAGTGATGTCTGCCCTCCACTCTGCACTATCAGTAAACCATCCATCACTGCCATTAGTATTTTGAGGTCTGGGTTCTGGTTTGCATCCAAATTGCATTGAGGCTTGGACACTTGCTACAGCCCGGTTGTTTCTTCTCCCAGTAGTCTGTCATTGCTAAAAGAACATCACAGAAAATATCAGTAATGTTGTGCCCTCAGTGCTGGAACTGCTGTCACTAAAACTCAAGGATCAACAAGAGGGACTGAGGTTGGTTTCTGATTTCTTTCTTTTCATTAGTTTCAGGCTGAGATGCATGGTAGTACACTCTCCTGTGCCTGTGAACAGAGAGGAGGGACTTCAGAGAGAACCAGAAATAGGAACCTGCGTCCGAAAATGGTCACTCACAACGCTCCACTCCGTGACAGCTTGGGGATGATGTGAAATCAAAATCTGTCCACTGGGCGATGAGCCAATATACAAAAAATACTGCTTTGATTTGTGAGCTCTGTCATTAACTGTAGATTTAGCACCGAGTAAAATCCAGCTTCAGTGGTATAAGAAAAACTCTATGAGAGGAAACTTTCAGATCTGGGTGTTCACTTCAGGGTATCATAGAAATGATGGCCAGTAAATAGGTTCTGCCTAAATTTTGAATGCAACAATTAGCAGTATTCGTACCAACTCCATTGCTAGCAAAACTTTCTGAAGATACTTGGAAGTTCTATAGTTCAATTCAAAGTTCTTTCTGGAATTTTACTGAGGAAACTAATTACACCATCAGTCCAAAGAAAAAAGCCTTTCTTCTTGAAAAAAAGACAAAAAAGAGGAAAGAAAAAAAAAAGAAAGAGAAATGTAACAGCCGAGAAAAGATGCTTAGTATATTTGCAAAATGTAGCTGTTGATCATAGGTGTCAAGGAAACCTCTGTTTAGGAAAATACTCAGTAACTATTGAAGCTCATTTTGTTACCTTGAAAACGTCAGGACGTAAAATCTCAAGACGTCTGTGCGGTCTTTGGCATACTCAGATGCTGAATTTTTCTGTCCCTAGAATATCAGCAGTAACACAAGAGATATCAGAGGGGAAAAAGGATCTAAACCATGTGACACTATCAGGTTTAATCTGCTAAGCAGACTGAGAGAATGACAGACTGGGATGGGGAAAGTTTTTTGTTCACCTGTGCACACACGTCAGCCGAGACCCGCCATGGGTACCTCTGCGGTGAGGATGCAGGCAGAGCAGGGGAGATGCAGCACCTCTCTGACCAGGTGCGGGCTCTGGGCGGCAGCTTGGCCCTGAAGAAACAGGTTTCCACCTCAAGCCCTACATGGTGTCAGACATCCATGCAGTGGTGTTCTTCCCAGTCTTCACAGCAAGGCTTTCTTATAGCCAGATACCAGCACAGGTTGCCCGTCACATCACACCTTTCCAGCAGTTTCAGGTGTTCTGTCACTTGTTGATGATGGCCCATAGCCCACACCAGAGCTTCTTACATTCAGTTCTTGTTTGCATTGTTTATTAACTCTTGGTCAATATGAGGCAATGATGCCTCCGTGTTAAAGAAAAGACTGTAAAATGCTTCAAGTAAAATATCTGCATTCCAAAATGTAGAAAGTATGCCTCTCCTGGAATCTAGTGGCACCTTGGACACTGATTTTTTGTCTAAGACCCAGGGGCTTCGTTAGACAATGCATCACATACTTAAGCATGAATTTTAAGACACATGGCTTTTAGATGGAAATGCACAAACACATCTGGACATCCAGGTTCCCTTTAAAGTGCAGAGGGACAGCTGGGTGTCAGGAAATGTGATTCACGGCGATGGGCATGTTGAGGAAGACAGCAATGTGGGTAGAAGTCATGGGGAAAGTCAACACAAACACGCAGGGGTCTAATGCAGAACACTTTCATGAAGGTTGTTACTGTTTAGGCTCTTGAAGACGGGTGGATGATAAATATTTCATCCAAAGAACACTTGAAGCCATCTTGTTCTCCCCGATATGAAGCTTTAGCTTAATTTTACTCAACTCTCAGAGCTGTCATGCAACTTTTGTGTTTACTCAGAGCCTGACTTCTTAGATGACAAGAGCATAAATTATGCATGGTTATCCACTAGCAAGTTGGATAATTAACCAACAGTCAGATTATTTTAACCCCATATCTAAGGCTTGAGATTCTGAGACAGGTTTTTACCTCCCTACAGTTTCATTGGCTCTTTTGCAAGAGGAAGGAAAGTTATATTTCTTTAAAACTCTAATCCAAACTGATACAAGATGTGTGCCAAATCATACCACAGGTATAGAGAAGATGATGATTTTTTTTTTTTTTTTTGCCATAAGGTGGAAATAGCAAGACAAAGGAAGAAACAGAAGCAGCTAAATCACACACATATAATCTCTTGGAAAGCAAAGTGGACACTCAGATGTTTGTACACTGTGAACTGCTGAATATAAGCATTTATTCACTACCTAGGGAACGTCTCGTCCTCCATTCACCTTCAAATGAAGTGTTTGGAACTATTAAAGGACAGAATAAAAGTGTGACCCTCAGGATTAAGGGACTTAAGGCCCCTGTTCTACAATTACCCCACCAAGTAATGATAACTACTGAAATTGTCACTGGACTCTAACCCAGCCCGTCTGTCATATGCAGCTTTACATCACCCAGTCAGAGGTTAGTCTGTTAACATAAACCCCAACACAAGATTTATTTAGCAATGAAAGAGTTTTGTTCTACCAGGTTTTACCTCACAGCTGGCATAGGTAGGTGTGCACACATGGATGTATACTGAATCTTTGCTGATAGTCAGCAATTTATGCTATAGTCATGCTCAATTGCATAGCCATAGATTCATTTGAAAACTTAAAAGAAATTGATGCAAAACCGTATTTTACTTCAAGACACACGCTTTCATTATTCTGCTACATAGACAACTAGTGCAAATAGCAGAAAAGTAGCTTTTAAAAGATCTTTTCAACTGATTAATTTCTCCAATATTCAATTTTTAACTAACCCATATTCCTGCATTTCTCTTGTATTTTTAATTTGCAGGATTTTATTTCCAAGCTAAAAAACCATGGAAGTTAAAATAAGGGTTAAGCACACTGATGTGAAAATTGAAGCATAAAAATGCATCTAAACCTTTTTCTGTTTTTCCATTTTACCTGGAAATCTTGTAAGAATGCATAATGTAAAGCAGCAAAATTTCCATTACAAATCTATGGACTGAAGATATTTAAATAACAATACTACCATTTAGACATAGTCTGAGTGAACAGAATTTTCAGGCTTTTGAGGTTCATCTTTCACTAGTCAAAATGTAGCTTCTGGCGGTTTGCACGCTGCGTTGCCAGATTAAATGATAATGTTCCTTTATATAAGTGTTACATAGGAGAGCAAAATTAAAGCCTTGGAAAGAGATTCCTACTCCTCCTAGGGTCCTTTTATGATAGGTTAATGACCAGTAAAATGTGCTAGAAAAAAAAAAAAAATCACCAAATCTTGGAGATGTAGGAGCTGAATCTTTTAAAGACTTTTTCACCTCCTCTGACTTAGCAACCCTGGCGATCAGAAGATGCATCAGGAGAGGGTCACAGCCTACCTCTACTCACTACTCATATGGGGTGGGCACCAAGTAACTATTACAGTGTGCTAGATGTCAGCAGCCAAAGGCATTTGCCTGAGTGTCTCCAAATGATTCGTTATACTCCTAGACCTCTGCTTCTTGTGGCTCTTGTCGTGGGGGATAGCAAATTACAAAGGTATTACTGCTAGGATTGAAAGAACAAACTCCTCCAGAACTTCTGAGTTTCAAAATCAGCCTCTCTTTTTTTTTTTTTTTTTTTTTTTTTTTTTAAACTGAATCAATGGCTTTTGTCTTTTGCCATCCATTCAGCAGCAAGTACTCCAGTCAAGAGGAACAGACAGAGACCAGATTCAGATACACGAACTGGACCGAGGTGGGCTGTGTCTCCTAGAGCACAGGACACAGAGGGATCCTGGTGGGTCCCAATCTCCCGCAAGCTCAGGCTCTGCTTGGCAGTCTGAGTATTGTCAGCTGCCCTAGCCAAGGCACAAATGCCTATTTCAGGTACAAAATCCAGGCAGAAAGCACAGGAAGAAGGCTTAATTCTCCTGTCTTCCACTCTTGCATCACAGCATTGGGTTTTTTCCTGTTGTGACACAGGCACTAAGGACACATGCTCCAGGAGTGCAGGGGGACTGCAGGGCTCAGGGGAGAAAGATTAGTGAAGGAAAATATGGGGCAAGGTAAAACAGTCCCAAAATTTCACCAAAAGGGCTGTACCTGAATTCTTTTCACTGAAAACACAAGAAATAATTGTTCGTTGTATAATGTGAGATTTAACTGCTCCAACCATTTCTCATCTCATGGCAGCACCTCTTGGAGATAAGATTCTCAGTGGAGAGCATCACTCAGAAATGTGATACCTTCTGCCTATGAAAATTGAACCTAAACTGTGTGTAATCAAATATAGGACATTTGAACATCTACATACTTCAGGTTTTGGTTTTGCCACCTTTTTGTGGGCTGAAGTTCAGTAATGCAGATAAGGAAGCCAGATGACTACATTAGACATGGATCATCCAAAACCTCCTTCATCTCCCTGTAATGTTTTCTATCACATTTAAATGTGAGATCAAAGTCTATTTTTAGGAGGCACACACAGACAAGTCTATCCCAGCTTACTTAGAGGTAAAAGGGAGAAGAGAAGTTTCCTTAGCTGAAGGGCATCAGTAAATTCTGAATTACAAAGTTCTAAAATATCTGCATTGGATCAATGCTTTACCGTCATTTTCATTTATTTAACAAATACTCAGTCAGCTTGACAACTTGTGCCTGCTCTGGCTAGTACAGATGGGTTTTACCTCATAAATTATTTTAAGTGATTAAATACATAAAACCAGAGAATATATAACAATTTTAAAGCAAGAAAAATAAAACATAGAAACACCATTATTTATCATACGTTGCTACCGTAACATTCAACATCAGTCAATGTAAAGACTTCAGAGGAATTTGAATATACATGTACACTTTCTGGTTTAAATTATAATGTGTAAATATTCAAACCAGGCCTGACTGGAAGCAGGATAAAATGACTTATACAAAGCTCTGTTCTTTCATAGGTGGGTCCCTTATCACACTTTCCAATTTAATCTGGTTAGACTATCATACTTTAAAACTTGCTGTGTGGTGAACACTTACCTTAGGAGAAAGAATGTTGAGAAAGAAGACAAAAAGCACTATTGCAATTTTATATATCTACTTGGATCTAGCCCAGTTAATGTTTGAAAGAAAAAAAAAGCTATTGGTTTTGTGAATACTGGGATAGAACTAGGATTGGCTTCCCTTTCAACTAACAAACAGCTTTTTGCTAATGTGAAGCAAAGAAATTGCATGCTGCAATGCTTAAAATGAAAGTACCTATTAAGCCAAATTAAATTGTCTTCCTGAATGGGTTGACAGTGAAACTGCTTTTATACAGGACTAAAAGGTGTATTAGAAATCTCCTAGATGGAAAATACATGAGATTTGAATTTTCTCTTTTCAAAACAACAGATATTCCCTTCTACAGTAAACTCATTGCTATGGCTTAGAATTTTTTCTCAAAGATATGTGTACAAATGTGCTTGTGGTACTTCTACCAAAAAGTCTAGAAGTTGGACACTTTATTACATATTCTCTAGTGACTCAAAATAATGTGATGATCTTCTACAAGGCAATATGTGATGTGTGAGAATCGGTTTGCAAAGTCTGGGTGTAGACCCAAGCACCCATCTTTATGCTTAATGTGAGCAACAGAATGGTTTTGTAACTGCTGCTGTATTTATTGATCTAATAAAAAGCTTTTGAGCTGGTGACCCTTGAGATAGTGCATATGAATTCAAGTATTCCCTATTATTTTCATCATTTCTTACATAATTGTGCACAGCTGGTGACAAAGTAGACTATTATTTGAGTTATTACTCACAAAAATAGGTATAAGCAGTATAGGATTCAAACTTATTTAGCTTCTCTAGGCAGATAGAAGCATTTCAGTTAACATTACCAGTCATTGTCAATGATATCTTTGGATCAGAACCTGCTTTTCTTTCCTTTATGTTCTCTGTATCTGCTTAAGTAGATCCATTGGAGGTCATATTCCATGTTTTCACCACTGTCAGATGTGTTATCCATTTGTCTGGTTAAATTTGAATGAAGCATATTTCAATTATAAGTTCAGCAAAGCTATGTCTCTGCTTAGTGCTCTCTGACTTTACTGTAGACTGATACCTCCTCATATTTTGTCTCTTCAGACTTTTCCAAGACTTTTCTCTATCAGATTTTGGAAATATTACTCCTTTTATTTTCAACCAGATTTCCATGTAATTAAGCATCCAAAAGGTATACTGCTATTCATCCATTTGACATTGAAATGAATATTTTGAAATTCTACATTATATACTGTTATTATCACTTGTACTAAGCAGTAGCGTGCTTCTAAATAATTATGCCCTGTCCACTTAGTGTTTGGTTTACCTGTAGTTTGTGAGCTCCTGCAGGCAAAGACAATTTCTGTTCATTTGTTTTAAGGTCCCATGTGGCCATAACAGATGAAATGAACAGCGCGATTTCCACAATAGTTCTCCTTCACACTAAATGGCAGTCCAAAAGGTCTAGTGAATGCTGGAGATTGAACAATAAAATTCATTGTTAATACGTACCTCTTGCTGCCTGGAACTCAAAACATAGAAGCATTTGTAGAGTTTGGGGGTAATGGAAAGTGTCTGTGATTGATTTATGCTACATATCACAATGCATGAAATTTTTATACGTGCAGTAGAAGCGTGTTACACTATAAATGCATTTTTTTTCTATAGAATTATCTTTCTATTTTGTAACACCACGGATAAAGATTATATGCTCCTAGATACTGTTTATATAGCAGCTCTGAGATAGCTTTCCTGCTTGCCATACGCTATTTTAATATTTACTTTTTTGCAGAACTATTTGTAAGTGTTTATTTTATAACAGATAAAATTGTTTTCACATCTTAATTAAAGTGGTTGGGGTTTTTGGCTTGTGCGTTTGTTTGGACTTTTTTGTTTTGGGATTATCCAGGCCCATTGTGCATTGTGATTAATTTCCCCTCTGAAAGTGTTGCTAAGTTCTGTTTGTTTTTCAAAAACAGAAGGCTGAGATAATAAAAATTGCCATTCTTTTAATTTAAGCAGAAATAACATAAAGTTTTTTTGCCAAGCAGGGGAAAAGTAGCTGCTTTCACAACAAACTATAGCACTTAATAGGCTTTTCTAGATTTAACATGTATATATATGGTTTTGAAATGTGTCAAAGTTTAATAGGCTGATAGTGCATTGAGGTGGGGGTTTTTTTCTTTTCTTTTTTATGTTTACAGTTTGGGCTTAGGTTTAACAAAGACCTGATTTCCTTCACTAAAAACTGGATATGGAACACAATTCACCAATCATGAGTAAAAATGACAACATTATCTGCATTTTTTATAAACTAAACATGAAGTCAGTTATCAAAAAATTAAACATGAGCTCAGTAACCAAAGATTTAACTAAATGTTCTACTTCAAAACAGTGCTGATCATCTTAAACTTTTTTTGAAAATACTGTTTATGGGGTTATTTTCCAGGTAATAACTTAGAAGCACAAACTAATCAGAACTGGTCATCTATATTTATGTGCATGTGTATCATGTATTTAAATGCAGATGATGACTGTGAATATATACGTATGCAAGTGAAGTTGTGTATTCTAGGTGTATACACACACAAGAACACACACTCTTTAGAGATTTGTAGATATATGAGGTATATCTGAGGTGAAAAAAAGTAAGAAACATGTTTCCTGTGGTCAGAGGCCTTTATTTGCATTTACAACAAATGGTTTCTTACCTTTCCCTGCATAAATGCAGAGGAACTCCATTGAAACAACATACATAAGCAAAGAGTTGAATTTTACCTTATACCTTTACAAATGTTCTGAAGTGCAGTTTGGGTATAGCAATCATATTCATCCTGAATTTTTTTATACGTCTATTATTTTTTTATTCTTTCCAGACAGACAGCTACCATCAGCTGCTGGAGAAAGAACGCTATCTGAGTCTTTGATGCAATGCATCCACACTTACTTTTACCTCTGTAGGGCCAGTGACGATGTGATTGCCACACATCTGGAAATACCTATGGTAGCTTCAAGTGAAGTAGTAGGGATGACAGCATCAGGACGTCCTCAGGGCAATGACTGCAGGTGTTACTCACTGGGGATGTTGCACTGGATCAAAGGCACTGAACAGAGACTGATGGTGGTTGTCTATATTACACAGCTCCCACAGTAGATCGTCCTGCCTCCTAAGTCAATGTATCTGCACTGCTTCCTGCCACAGGTGGGATCCCCGTGGGCCCGTACTCTACATGGTTTGGAGTTGGTGCACATGGAGCAAGTGTGGAACAGGTTTTTCCTCTCAAGCTAATATGAAAGTGTATGTAAGCTGTTTTTACTTGAATTTACTTTCTTGGACTTTAAAAGGTGCCACAGGCATAAAACTGGCCAAAAATATGTTGTGCCTTACTCCTAGATGAAGTATTACCCTTAGGAACGTACTTGGCTTGAAAAGCAAAGGGAGTCCCATAATCTTAATCAGAACCAGAAAAAATCCCAAGTCACAAAGAAGCCAGTGAGATACTAGTTTCAGCAGCAGTCAGCCAAAGAAATTCCTAGTCTTTAATTTTTGGTTCCAGCTACTCGTTCCTGGTTGTGACAGTAGAAAATTATGTGGGTCTGTGACCCAAACCATAGATCACGCAAACTTGTCTGAAGTCTCTGAAAGGTGTGTTCATCAACTGTTTTTCACTCTTCCACACTGGTTACATGAAGAGGTAAATAGCTTGATCCAAACAAGCTCTGAATTTCAGTTTTGAGTCAAACATTTTTTCACTCTCTACTGCAGAACCTGCAAGTAGTGCATTAAATAAGGCTCTGTTCATTTGTAAAATCACAGTCTATACAACTAGTCTTCATTTGACACAAGCAAATTTAAATTATCTGATCAAATTCTCTTTTTGAAAGCTGAGTCTAAAAAACAGAAGGATTTACAAGTGCATTCTATTGCTATTTCTTTGTCCCATCATTAAAAATGAGGTTGTAAATCAAACAGTGCATGGATTTCCCTTTTGGCACATTTATCCCCTATAGGTCATTACTGTCTGTGGGCAGAAAGTGGTGCTGCACTTCAAAGCTATTACCAACCTTCTGTTAGTGGAATTACAATTTTAGCTCTGAACAGACCCATACTTGATTAAACATTTATTGTTTATAACCTTTTTTCATCACAAAAATATAAAAGAGTTGACAGTGAGAAAAGTCTGTTCTTTTAGTTAAAAATAAGTAAGGGTTCTTTTGGTATTGCTTTTCAAGAAAAATACACAGTGCTGTCTGCACTAATACTAACATGATAATATTTTTATATAAGCCTTGGTTATTTTGCTCCAAGAATTTCTCAAAATGGAAGAGACATCACTAATGACCTTAAATCTGCAAATATAGTTTTCAAATTAAGACACACAAATACGTGGTAGTTACTGTACGGAAACAGATCACTGAATCATATGGTTGCTTCAGAAAAAGGCAAAACAATATGATACATTTCACAAAGTAAGTAACACCATTCATGGAGAAAGACAATGAAGTGGACAAATTCCAGTTTTCCTCTGTAATGATTGTCTTATTCCCTGAAATATAACGTTTGATTGCCCTCATATTTACATGGATAACTACAAATGTTATTATTGACTATAAAATTATCCAGCCCTTCTAAAAAATTCATCTATAATATCTGCCTTTCCCATTTCGCTGCAGCCATGAATATCACAGGCTGAAAACACACAGTGTAAAGGAAGACATACTTTCTTCTTCATATTTTCCATGTCCGTTTTCTCTCATGATTCTCTGGTCTTTAGAAAAGCACTAGAAAGAGAGACACGGGCAGGATTCAATTGCTAACCTGTCCATTCCTAGAACTTAATATATCCCCTCTTTCC
>NW_009604307.1:0-11558 GCF_000690535.1 Cariama cristata | reverse complement strand
CAGTGTCAACCTAGAAGGATTTCTTTCCTGCCTAGTGACTGAGCCACATCCACCCACTTCCAGTCTGGATGTTTTGGATGCTGCAGAGCATCTAAAATGGCTCTAGAAAATGTGTACTTGGACAACTGAATTCCATATTTGGTTGCCTGAAGACTGTAACATCTGGAAAGTTAAAGAATATTCCATTTTTGTTTAGTCATCTAATTTCTATTAGCACTAAACGTCATAATCTAAAAAGGAAATATGGATTTTTTTCCAGTATACTCAGCCTATATTCGGGAATTTTCCCATTCACTGGGGATGGAGAATTTGCACTTAGTTATATGGTACCTATACACTTTATCTGTCTTATTATGAACTTCCCTCTCTCTTGTCACACCAGAAAAAAAGAGTAACAAAGAGCATTTGTAAGATATGATGAGGAGTTCTTCTGCCCACACGTGAAGGAGCAATGCCAGACAGGGGCATGCAGCTGCAGCAGCTTCACCTCTGTCAAGTGCCTGATTTCAGCAATGTCTAATGATAAGAACACAGATACCATTTCTGCAAGAGAAGGGGTAAGGGCAAAACAGGTTGCAGAGGTTTGTCTTGGTCACAGGAGCACTGGATGCACACTCCACAGCAAAACAAGGTGACTTGTTTATGTCACCTAAAGTGATGTGAATTAGTAGCTGTTGTACATTCTTTACAGTTCAAGAGAACATACTTGCTTATATCATGTTATTTTAGTTGCAATATCTATTGTGTTTTACATGCTTCCTTTCTAATGTGCAATTAGTCCCTTTTTGTGTGACAAGGATTCTCCTTTAACTTTTCCATAATGATTCCTCTTGCCTGACTTCACCGATCTAGAAGGTAGTTACTTCAGTGTAAGGTAATTGTCCCAAGAATCACCTATCCTATTGCAGATACTTCTTTTTTACTAAAAAAAAAGTCCACATCTCCATACCCATCCCTCCTTATTGACTATAAGGAAACTAAAAAGATTAGCAGATTCATGGCAAAGTCTTTGATGTGTGAATTAAATATGTTGTGACACAGGGCAGAGTGTGTTTTGTCACTCAATGTGCAGGACATAAATCTATATATTTGCCCTCCATCTTTCTTTCTTCCCGTGGCTGGAAATGCAAGTTCCTGAAATACATGTGGTTTTCAGTATATCCATGTTAATAGACAAAGGCTCTAGCTGAACATCAAATACCAGAAAGGAAAATCACAAAGGAGCTTGAGATCAAAAATGTCAAAAGTATAACCAGCAACTGCCTTGCATCAATGAAATAAATATATGTGCCAAATAATTTCCACTAAAACTTTCTAGTAGAAGTTGTTCCTTGTAAGCAGCTGGTACTTAAATCTTGAATTACTTAGGATAAAAATCTTTGATGAGAATTTTTTTTCTATGTACTCCACAAGTAATGAAGAATCAAATTCTGAAAGTATGGTGAAAACTGCTATTCAGAGGAGGACTGTTCCATATTTGTTTGACCTGTTTCGGAATACAAAGCTAAGCTTTGAGAATGCAATTTGCTAACATCTGAAAAAGGATGGGAAATTCATCTTTACTTAGCATAGCATTAAAAAGAGTACCTAAAGCTAAGTATTTGTTTCAGTTCACTGAAATAAACAAAAATTACTTTCCAAGAATACAGTAAGACCTCAAGCACTATAAAAACTGATGACTTTTCAGTGTTCAATGAATTTAATCAAAGCGTTTCTTACAGGAAAAGAAAAATGAAGCTCTGTGATATTTTAATGGAATGTAGTACATAGGTCAATGTGCAGTGAAAAACAAACGATAGCACACAGCTCACTAACGTGCCACTGCAGGAGCGTTTGAGGTTGCGGAGTCAGCCTTTGCGCAGACCCACGGCCCCTTGACTGGAGCTCACCCGGTACCCAACTGAACTTGCTTAGGGTGGTTTAGGTAGTTTGGAACAGCACCAAAGTGAGCAGCAAAGAGTAGCTTTCAAAGGCATGCTGCTCAGCAAGTGGTCCTCCTTTCTCTCGTGTTTGAGAACGAATTTCCACTCACAGATGCTGTTTGGGAATAGTTCATTAAACTGATGAAAGAATTGAACTGCATTAGCAACTCATATTTAGTTCCTAATTTAAGGCATTCTAATGATCAGAGAGAAAGTAACACATGATACGTCGTTGTGTATGATCTACATTCAATGGTGTGTGTGTACCACAATCCTCAGGAAGCCCCAGAAGCCTTCAGGGGAATCCTCTAGCAGTCAGCTCTGCTTCTACACTCGTATGCCACAAATTGCAGCAGAGGGTTCTGTTTTCTTTTGGAGTCTGACCTCTTTGCACATTTATAGGGTGAATCTTTGACAGATGGGTGCAATCCATTCATTACATTATGGATCCTAGTTCTCCCAGGGGTAGTTTCAAATCCATATGCTTCTCTTAATATTCTTTATTTTGTATCAGAATCCATGATTTATTTGAAATATGTGTAGATCTGTATGTTAGCAGACAGCTCCCTGTTGGACTATTACATGAGCTAGGGAGATTTGTGTGTATTGTTTATTTCACCATCACACAGAATAATTTACATCCTAAAAAAATTTATTCCTCATTCACTCATTGGAGGAGGTTGTAAGGTATGAGTAATAATGTTTAGGAATACAGAATTCTTCTGTGTGCAAACCTTACCACTGGAGAAAGAGTCTGACCCCAAAACCACTGCAGAGACACTGATTTCCAGAAACCAAAACATATACAAGCATCAGGACTTACAGATGCTTGAAGGGAAAAAAACCTACTGTTTTTGAGGGATAAAATCCTGAGAAATTCCTTCCTATTGTGGTATCTTTGTTTTTCTTCCATCAGACCTGATCCATTACTCATTGAAAACCAGTGGACAAGAAACAAAAAAATAATGACCTCATTCTTTCCTAAGATTGTACTTCATGTTAAAGGAAAAGTCAAAACGCTCAAAAACCAGAGTTAGGAAAATGTCTGCAATAGTGCACACTTTCATTCTTCACAAAAATGCTGATGTCTGCTAAATCCTCATGTTGCAAACAGTGCTTGAGATGCTGTCAGTAAAACTGCATTTAGCATTTGTGTTAGTCCAGAGGCAGAAGTAGGAATTAAAACATGTCATCTAGGACAGTTAAATTTGCATGAACTAACCATTAAAACAAAGAACGCATTCATGGGGATTTATTTTTATGTGCTTTTCAGAAGGATGCCAGTGCACAGTCTTTTTTGTATTAAATTGCCAAAACCATTACCAGGATGTTTTGCAGCAGTTAAATTTAGAAATTAAGACTTTAAGACTTAGTTGCTTAATTTGTTGTGCTAGGAAAAAGACTCAGGAATTTTTATATTAGAAAACTATTTTGGCTTCAGAAATTGGATTGTATCAGAAATTGAATAAGTATCTGTGTTTGTACGACCTGATTTGCTGGCATTTATGGAAACCACAAATATGTAATCAAAAAGGTAATAAAGCTACTTTGTGAAAAAAGTAGTGTCTAAATAAGCATTGAGAATGCCTTACCAGTAAATACTTCTCGAACTTTCTAGTTGTACTATTCTATCTGATAACACAGTCAACAGTAAACAACGTGTGCAAAGTCTGTGAAAGAGACAATCTTCTGTATTCACTTCTGAAAGAATTCCAAAACCTTGCTTAGCATTAAGATATCCAAAATCAATTTTTTTTAATAATCTTTCTGAC
This sequence comes from Cariama cristata, assembly GCF_000690535.1. Lineage (NCBI taxonomy): Eukaryota > Metazoa > Chordata > Aves > Cariamiformes > Cariamidae > Cariama > Cariama cristata. The sequence continues at coordinate 7,864 of NW_009604307.1, read as the reverse complement.
TCTGAGATTTTAAAATTTGGTCAGAAATTATGCAGTTAGCAATACGCAATCGGATTTTTAGTAACTCTAAATAAATTAGAACAATCTCTACAATTGAAAACAAAATCTTAGCCATTTATTCAGTTCTGAAGATGCTTTCCCAAGGAATAAAACAAACAACCAAATAATTTTGAGGCATAGCAATTAGGTCTTGAAGAAAGATGATTCACTGAAGGAAAATGAATGATGGCTTTGTATTTGTGGGGGTTTTGGTGTTTTGTTTTTTGTTGTTTGTATTTATTTTTTTTCTCTCCTGTAGTGCTTTGTAGGATAGTCCTCTGGGAAGTCCACTGAGTAGCGCAGACTTCAGTGTAGCCAAGTTCAGTGGTTTTAGGTTTTTTTCATTTTGGGATTTCTAAATATTTTGATGATGTTTATCCATTAATACCAATATGAGTTCACTGATATTGGACTTACTTCTCTGAGATAGTTACCTTTCATGGTAGTTTCATGGGAGTCCTGGACAACACCTGTAGAAGGCTGAAGAGGTAATTTGGAAAAATACATGTTTCATTCCTGAGGAATGTCTGCCTTTGTGTAGCAGTTATCTGTTGCTGTGTCATTTGCTCTGACTCATTGCTGCATTATCAATCCCCTCGTGATGTGGGAAGGCTGGGGCTTGAAACACACAGTCACACTGACGCTTCAAAATTCCAGTTTGCATAATGAAATGATACAGTAAAAGATATTTCTTTACATGTGGAAGCTGAGTTTGCAGTAGCGAAATGTGGTGAATGACAAATCACAAAGCAGAGCCGTATAAGACATAAGGGTGGACCCAGCAGGTAAATAATGGCATTAGTTAGGAGTGGCATCCTTAATCAGGGGAGAAACGGCAGAGTAATTTGTCTCTGTTCTTCCTTTATTACCATTGTATATGACTTCAGGACAGTATTTTTTATTCAGGGACTTAGTGAGTGTAACTGTGCTAGGGGACATTCAGTAAATTACAAGACAAAAAGTAGTGTGTACTATTTTGCCCATCTTCTGAGAAGATTCTGCTTACTTGGGTTTGGACAGTACTTGATTCCAGACTACTCAGTGTTACTTTTGTGAAACTCTCTACGGCCAGTGCTGTCGCTTATCTGCTACTGCCACAAACAGGACAACTGAAAACTTACTGACAATTATGATCTCAGAGTTCAAAAACCAGTAACAACAATCATGTTTAGGTAATATACATCACTGAAGATGTGTAAAGCTAGCAACAAGCTGCATTTTCAAAATTAATAATTCAAAGCCCGTTATAAATGCAGTAACTTTTAAAATAAAGGAAAACACTCCTTCACTGATATTCTGAAAAATCTTCCCCCAAAATGTCAAACTCAGGAAATAATAGAAAGTTTTCTAATTGTGATGATTAAAAGATCTGATGTGAAAATAATGCTACTTTATTACAGACAAAATACTGACTATGATTGGTATGCTGGCTTTTTTTTTAATAATGATAGCTAAAAAATGAAATAGTGCACAAAAATTACAAAAAATAATGACATTTAAAATAGGGAATTTAGTAATGAGGAGGAACATCAGATCATCTATTGACAGTGTGCCTTAAGCTTGCTACTAGCAGAAGATAACAGTTCACCTGCATATTAAAAAATTATTCAGGTTCTGAAAATAAAATTTCATCTTTTAAACATTGGTTAACATTATCAGTCACAAGACTTCTGGGACTTTTAATAGTCTGATTTAAATTAAATGCTTTTTGCCAGCTTTTGTTACCACCCAATTAATTTTCAAAACCAATTAAGATAAAAATCACCCTTACTAATATCATACTTATTATTAAATCTGTAAATTTGCCAATCTCATTTACCATTTTTGACCTAGCATTAATGACTTCTGATTAGAGGTGAGCATAGACTCTAGGGTTTGTGTCTGTGAACTGTTGATGCGTTTGGAAAAGCATGTCCTCTTGAATTGATATTGGTTTTGCTAACTGCAGAGGTAAGTAAGTGAGCAATTTACAATGAATAATTCATTTGACACACGTAACCTGTTTTTAAACTAACATGAGATTTGCAAGTAGATCACAATTTCTTAAAAATACTAATTGAATATGTGCAAGACAATTCCTTTTGCATTTTGGGTTCTACAGGAGGGAATGGATAGCACTAAATGTAAAGATGTTTATTGTTGGCTCAATACATTTTTCTCTTTCTGGATTGGAAGATTGCACAAGAATACATGGTGTCAGTATTTGCAGTCCCAGTGTTGCAAAGGTTTTTGTGAATACTGAATGGTCATAGTGCTCTCATTCCCAATCCCAGCAGAAACAGTGTAATTCATACTTATTTTCTGTAAGTCTGCTTTTTGTAAGCTCTTGTTGCAAAACTTCAAATACTTGTAACAAGTGAGTAGAAGTGAAGCTGCAAATATGGATAAAACTGAATCATTTAAAATTAGAACTGATACTCTGTGGAAATAGTTCATATTTTTTCTCCAAATCTAACTAAGCTTCTGCTCTGTATTTATATTAGCTCCACTGTCTTAGTGTATTTCTAAGAATTCTCTCGTAAGCAGTCTAACATCACTTTCCATTATGATTAGACAGTCACATTTGTGCATGATACAACATGACATTAAACAACACGAAGTGAATAACCCAGATGATCACCTGTTGTCAACATAGTTCATGTAAATACAGCTGAAAAGCTCTGTCTTTCAGAAAATGAAACCTTTTATTCTCAAAGGTCTGAAAGTCAGAATGCAGATAGTTTATCGTATGTCTTTCCATAACCTATTTTGCTTTCTGGCTGATGAGGACTAGATGCTTTCTTCGCTCTCATTTATGTATCTCTTTTACTACAGTCACTGGTTAGTCAGAATTATTTACTTATGCCTGAAGACAGAATGTAACTGAGTACCTGTACTTAAGAATTCCTATCAAACAGCTATCATTCCTTAAGAACAATCAGTGGCAAATCTGCATGTCAATTTTTGCGTATATACTAATAATATAAATAAGTTCAAGAACTGTATTTATAATTTATAAATCTGAGTAGTTTTACAAGAGTGAATCTAGAAACAGTTTAGAGAACCTTTATTATTCTTACTGCAAACATTTTACATGATAAATAGATACATTTTTCAAAAACATTTGTTGCTGATCAAACTATTGACATTTTTATTTGGATAAATAGGAAAAATAAGTCAGTGGTAAAACATGAATAAATATTAAACTTGAAGGATGTTGAAAATGGAAATAAGAGACATAGAAAACAACCAAATCATTGCAAGAACCATTTGCCTGTTTATTTCAGACTGTGTTCTCCACTTAGAATATTTCTTTTCTCCTTCCAAAACTGCCCTCACTGAATCACAGGGTTTTCACCTTATTGCATGAGATGAAAAAAGTTAGCAGCTTCCTAACTGGATCTATCTTGACTATGATCCATCTCTTCATTAAACTTAAAAATCTACAGCCAGGGGGAATTAAGCCTTAAGAAGAACTATAGAGGGCTCATCATTCAAGTAAATGAATGTTCTGCATGAGAGTTGGAAGGAGTAAGAGTGAAAAGAGTGAGCCATTTGTTTTGGAACTGACGCAGGATTTAGAAGTCTATATCGCAGGTATAGATCATAAGTCAGACCTGGCACTTACATGTTTCTGGGAATATTACAGGACCTTTCTGAAATTAAACTCAGGCAAAGGCTATACAATCCAAGCTGCCCAGAGATTAAATTAGATTGGTTAGAGAATGTGGAGAAATATCCTGAATTATTTCCAGGTAAATTCTATGAATCTGTTGCCCCAGTACAATAGGATATAAACTAATCATCATAGCAAGTCCATCTCCTCCATCACATCAGCTGGTTATATGGGGGGGTGGGGGGTGGGAGAGGGAGTAGTGGATAACATTCTTCTAGTCTGGAGAATGAGGAAGGAAAGTTTAAATCTGTGGACTTTGTAAACAGGGTTATCAGTCAATGTTCATGCTAATAAGATTGCATGGGTGTGTCCTGAGAGAACGTCAGCCAAAATCTTGAAACGTTAAAAAAAACGAAGCCTCAGCTTACTTGCTAGAGATGCCCGGTCACCATTGCTTCTAGATGTTCCAGACAGAAATAAAAAACTGATATACTTCGATGAGAGTGAGGAAAAGGAGGATTTTAAACCCTGATAGTCCACAGTGTGCCTGTGTTTCACATTTTAGTCTGGAGAATATTTGCACCAAGGCTCATTTATAGAAAGAATGAGTACGGTGAAAGATCATACCCAGCGTGAGAACTTGGCCCAGGAGTTTGACCTCAGAAGCTTGAAGATCTGACAGCTAATATCATTGGAAATTACCATTTATTTCAAAGAATTCTGGATTTCACTTCAGATGACTAAATTTTAATGTTAATTTTCTCTACCAGGAAGCTAATGGGTCCTTCGGTGAGTTTGCAAAAACTTATTTGCTTTCAGTTCAAACTGTACGCACATTGCTCACCTCAACAAAACAGAGTGAACCAGCAGGGAATAGTACACAAGCAAGAAATCTCTTTCCTTTAAATGAGCTCAAGGACTGTGTAACTTTGTTGTTTCAATAAATGATCTGTACCGCAGGCCAGACCACTTGAAATTGAACTTAAAAGGCATTACACCAAGGTGTAAGAGAGCTGTAGTAACACCTCTGAGGCTCTATCCTCAGGAGCTAGCCTGCTCAGCCAAGACAGGTGAGGGACATCGCCACTTCAAACCACTGACACTTCTACAAATTAAAATTTATATACAAAATATTCTGCTGTATGTTGAAAAATCTGACACCTGATGGTAAAAAAAGTCTACCGTGTGACAGAAAAACCTTTATGCCTGATTGTCTTCAACTTTCCAGCAGAAAGTTTTCTATGCCTCTTCACTTTCTTGCTTCATACCTACCATACACATACCTACTTCACAGGGTGTAATGCATTTTCTACAATATTAAACTATCATATTAATCTCTTAGAGTCTCCTTCTGGTTTATCTACTGTCACTAAGAAGTTTGTGTTCCACATCCTAACTTCTACGTAAAGCTGGCTTGCCTTCTCAACTAAAGTGGTCCATTTTCTGCAGGATACTTCATCAGGTATCAGAACAGTACTTTGCTATAATGTTGAAAGTTCAGGCTGATCCACTGTACTGCTTATTTGATCTAGGTATCCCATTAAATATCACCCAGAGAGAATACTGATGTAAAGTAGAACCTCACTGGCCTATGTTCCTTCATTTGTTGATTCCATATTTTAAACATTTAAAAAAAAATAATTAAATATTTAGCTAGAAACTCATATAAAATCAGCATCAATATTGTTTAAAAAAGAAGTATTTTAAAAACTAGCCATTTTTTTCTTTTAATAGAAATAGATTTTGATTTGGACTTGTTAATTTTTCTGTATAAAAACGGACTTGCTCCCTGTAGTTCTTTACCAAATCCCACTATTCCTAATGAAGTCAGTGAGTCTACATATGCACAAGACCTGCAAAATTAGACCCTTAAGTATTAAAGTGGTGAAATTAAGTAGCAAATCCTTATCTGCTAGTCTCCTGCAAAGGCTATTGAGTCTGCAATGTGTAAGAGGGTGCAATTTTTTCCGTTAACATATTTGTCCCTTTGTCTCTGTGTGAAATACTGAAGCAAATTTTAAAGGATACTCAGCAGGGAAGACTGCATTCTTCTATTTCTAACAGTGAGGTAAATAAAAGGAGTCAGTCTGCTAACACTGTCAGCTGTCCCCGGATACTAAGTCATGGACTGATGTTACGAAATTTAAGAAGCTTCTAAGAAGTTCAGGTACTGTTTCTTTACATAAAGGTTACTTGCAATATAAAACAAATTGTCTGAATTACTGGATTAGAGAGAGGCAGCATAAGCCAATCAAATGAAAATCAGTCAAATGAAAAGCAGAACAGGAATTTTATAACAAAATGACTAACCAAAATCTTGAATCACTGCCAGTATTTCTATAGTCGGATCGGTATTAGACTGCTTCATCTGATTTAACCTTTGTACACAAATGTGCCTCCAGCAGACGGGGAATGAAATCCCAGAGTCAGAAGCTGCAGACTCAACTGTGTTTTCTGCTTGTTCATTGTATACTCCTATAGGATGAGGATTCACTGTGAAAAAGCAATGAATGTAATCAGACATTTTTTACCTAGTAAACGCGTGCATTCTACATACGAATTTCAGTTATGAGATGGGATCTTAGACTTACACTCATTTGAAAAACAACCAAAAAAATTCCCTTGCTGTGTATTTATCTGTTAATTTTTTGTAGGAATGTGTTTTTCAAGGTCTATGTAATTATATTGAAGAACAGAAAAAAGTCAGTGTTATAAAGATCGCCTTAGCTTTATTGTTACTTTTAATTCCTTTTTTCTGCCCACATTTTCTTTTCCTAGCCCACAAATTCAATAGTCCTGAAAGCTTTTTTCCATTCTTTTGGGCATTCATGTAAAATATTATGACTATGAGATGTTGCACTGATGTAAAAAGTGTATCCACACTATAAATACTCAAGGGACAATAATTTAGTCTTTAGGACAGACGTATGGACTTCAGTTAAATGAAGGACTATAATTTTATGGTTATCTTTAATATTTGAATACCAAGCTTACAAATAGAATTGCTGCTCTGGTCAAGCCTACATCTATCAGACAATGGCACGATGTACTGACTGGAAGATACGTGTCTTCTTCTCTGTTATTCGTGTATCAGTAAGTATTGAAAGAGTGATAAAAATGAGGTTTGCTGAGGGTGCTTGAAAGAGCCTTCAAGTTATTGAGAAGCTTTTTCCTCCAGCTAGTGTTGGCTTTCCTGAAGCCCATTTTATCCAATCAGGTTTCACAGCCAAGGCATCTGGGAAAGTGAAAACTTTTTACCAAAAAGAAAATAGAGATATGTAAATTTGAATTAAAAATGAGCTTGTGCAAAATGTCTGGAAACAAATGTGATGCTGTTATTTTCATCATGACTTTCTGGGCTCAGCCTATCATAGATGAGCCTTTGAGAAAAAAATGATAAAGACTCCTTAGCGACAACAGTAAACAGGGGTTTACCTGAGTGGTTTCAGATATTTTCACAGGAAATTGTAGCAGAGTTTTTGCTCCTGCTCCACCCTTGGATGTCCAAGGCTGTCTCTCAGCTACACTTTCTCGTTAGTTATGTGATGCATTAACCCCCTTCTCTTTCAGTGTGCCTTAATAACTGCCATTCCCAAGCCACCCTTTCAAGAATATGCAATGCTTGTATTAAGACAGACAGAGAACAAGATTTTATCCCAATTCCATGCCCTACTCTCTGCTATTTTGGATAAAGGAGCCACAACATGTAAGTCTTCTATTCTGGAAGGGCTTAATTTGAAGTAAAAGTACGTGAGCTGAAATTGAACATCAATGAGTTTAGGTATTGTCAGTATTTTCTCCAGAACTGCTAGAATTGTTTTATTTAGAAATTAGAAGTATAGAAGTCATGACATTGTGAACTTTATACTGTAAATGTAGAGTGATTACTTAAAGAAGTTGCCAATAACAGGCAAGTAATCCTTCTCAAGACCTTCCCCAAACCAAAAAAAAACCCCAAACTCACCCCTGAACTCTGTTTCCTTGGTAATAAAACTCTTTATACAATTTACCTAGACATATGGATTAACTTTAGCAATCATAATAATATTAAATGTTAGAATCAATAAATGCAACATTGGAATTGTTTAATTAATTGTACACATGACAATAGCCACACGTGATTATAGAATTACCAAAATCGTATGTTAGTTTGAGTGAGATCACTCTGTAAATTCCTTAGTAAAAGAAGAAGAAGATGAAGGTGAAGAAGAAGAAGAAGAAGAAGAAGAA
>NW_009604306.1:0-31905 GCF_000690535.1 Cariama cristata | reverse complement strand
CTGCTCCCACCCGTGGCAGCGGGGAAGGTTTCTGCCTACCCCGGCAGAGCCCTTCTGCCTGACCAGAGCTCCTGGGCATCAGGCAATCAGGTGAGAGTGTGGATTGATAACTCTGCTTCTGGAGCCAGCTGGCTCACTTTCTATTAGAAACCTTTTTATTTCTTTTTCTAGGCAGCATCCAAAAATCTGTCAGATCACTTTAATCTGTTGGTTTTCGAGCAAATTCAAGTAAAATAAGCAAGTCTCCAAAGCAAAGCTAAACTCTAAATGCCCCAGTACCGAATCTATAAGATCAATAAAAAAACCCAGAGATGTCTGCAATAGCTTTTGCAGAACACAAAGTAGTTGAGTCTCAGGCAAAGCTTTTATATAACCAGGCTTTTCCCATGGTACACCAGATCCTTATAATCAGTCTTCAATCTGTTCTCTAACTTTCAATAATAATAAGCTGCAATAAAGCTTGCTTAAATGACCAAAAAAAAAAAAAAAAAGAAAGAAGGATGTGTGCACAAAGGGGCGGTGGCAGAAAACAGCGTGAGACGGGATTTCTAATCTGACGCTTTCCTATTGAGATATCATATGGGGAGTTGACAATTATTTTCCAAAAAAGAAAGGTGGCTACCCCTGTTGCACCTCAATTATCCTGGTTAGGTTCAACATATCGCTGTTTTTAAACTGAAAAGAAAAATGATCTGCATTACAGGAACAATTAGTTGAAGGGACATGGTCAAACAGCTCAGGTAGATGTTGGAACTCCATCTGCAATAGTATTTTACAGCCTGGTGAGCAATGCTCTCTGAGCTTCCACGAAGCAGGGTTGGAACTTTTGCATTTCAAATCCCCCATTCCCAGTTACCATTTAAAAGAAACAGCCTTGTTTTCACATGGTCCAAAATGTACCTTGGTAAAGCAGAATTTCCTGAATGCAGATAAATAATCCCAGAGTTCTTTTGACGTGACTGAAAAGCTGGTGCAGATGTAACAAAACAAGATGAAGAAGTTTATCTTAGCTTGTGACTTGTACTTGCTTATTAAGAAACACAGCAGAAAACCCCAGAGGCAGTAAGGTCCCGGGGAGGCATGGCAGGTGGGCGGGCGGCAGGGGCACAAACACACCCTCATGGAAACCGGATTAGAAACACTGCTTTCAAAGGACCCCGCGAGCGTGCACGTACAGCTCTCGAAATAAACCTCCGCGTACCCAGCTCACATCTGCACTTACACGAAAGCTGCTGACACCAGAGAGTGACTCAACACTGAAAGAGATGACAGACAGCAGGAAGGAACAGAAAGGGACAGGACGCTCCCGCTGCCAGGGGCAGTCCCAGCCGTGTCAGCTGTGGTTCTTGCTTATGCAAAGTCTGCAAGACACGCAGGCAGGGGTGGGTGGGAAGATGGAGAGAAGCATGGCTGATCCCTACAGCACTTGAAGTGCACGGGTGCTTAGGTGAATACAGAAATAGGACCCAGCCTGCAATTTGGCAACCTGAAGAGATGCCACTGCGAAAAGACAGTAAAAAGGAATTGCCAAAGTAGCATCACTTGTCCGTGTTCTCCAATGCCAAAGTTTTGAGTCCTGCCAAGTTCATCATGGTAAACGCCACTCACGCAGGCGAGGCAACAAGCCCTGATGCTGCGGAAGGGCCAGCTCCTGCCCTCCCTGGCAGCTGCACTGAGCCAGCAGCCCCCTGCCCTGCCAGTGCACATCTTCCTTCAACAACACGGCTACAAGATGCTTTGCATTGTCATAAAAACATCAGAAATGTCTCAGACTAATGCCTAAGTATATGCATTTCATGAAAATTGGGCCGTTTGCTCTTAGAGGTATTTGTAGAACAGTATTTGAGAAAAATCTTGAATTGAATGTATAAAGCAAGAACTTCTTTTACTGAGTGCCTTGTCATTGGAAAGCAATAGAGCCCTCACCTTATCGCAGAGCTCCCCTTCAGTCACAGCCCTGAGGCTGCTAGATAGCTCATCCCTGTGATATACTTTAATGGGTGTCATTCCTTTTTAATAAGTCCAAACAAAACAGTTAATAAATCCTAAGAGCTTCCTATCATTATATCTATAATTCTTGGCTTTCACTTCTTCAGCAGTGTTGATCTTCTTGAAACTCATGGCGTTCTCATAACTCTCTTTAAATAATGATCCGTGTTTCAGGCTTTGATTCAGCACTGACGTGAGTTTTCTGCACGTTTGGCTGCGCAACGTCTGCCGCTGAGTCACATCTGATTTACACCGAGATAAACTACATCATCCTGGGTAGCCTCTGACTCCAAGAGGAGCACCCACTAATCCACATTGCCAACAGCATTTCTATCATCATCAGTTTGGAGGATGCCACCCCAGTTTCCCCAAATCTCCATGGAGGTTGTTATGAAATGTATTAATCCATCGTCTCTTGGTTCCCAAAAGGATCTCTGGGAGTTCAGCACCTCCGTGCAGCTCACACACCCTGCAAGAGGCAATAGCTGCGGATTTCTCAGCAGGGACTTTAAGAAATGGTCATCTTTGCCATGGCTTAGGGGAAATCTCTGGGTGAAGAGAGCTTTTACACATGTCTATGGTGAATAAATCTTTCACAGTAATTTTTCTTTTTTTTTTTTTGTTGGCAATTTTTAGCACTTTTCTCCTGCTTTCTGGTGACATTGCAAAATAGCCACACTAAAGTGCATTCTGTTAGCAAAGTAAAATAGCAAAATGGTGTATTTTAAGTGGAAATCTAAATAATATACTTGTAAAAGTATATTCTGGTCAAAACCCAGAACCTGAACAACTAGTCATGGGAAAGACAGCTATTTCACACCTGCCGTAAATAAGAGCATCAAGTCACATTTCAAAACGTGCCAGAATAGAAGTTTTAAAAATTACCTTTGAACTGACTTTTTTTTTTTTAACAGTGCAAACTTGAGATTTCCCAACCATTCTTCACAGGTTGGGATCTGCTCTAGTGCCATGCTAGCAGCAGCCGTGGATTGCACTAGCTGGATCCACAGAGACCCTCTGTAGTCACCCTTTGCGCAGCAGGACCACCACCACCTCCAGCTGTGGCATGGGCCTGACTGGACCTTTCCTTCATAGTGAGCTCCCAGCGATATCCTCTCAGCTTTGAACCTAAGTTTTGTTAGAGTGAGACAGCTGCTTACTGAATAACAAAACTCCCAGCAGCTGGGGGGGCCGGGAGCCCTCTGAAGTCACCTCATGTGATGAATGAGTCTCCCCAACATATTCTGTACACTATGCAAAACACTAGCTGAACTTTTCTGTGATTTCACTTGATATTTACAGTGCACTTTATTGTGCTAGATCTTATCTTTAAGGTGAAAAATTAATATTTAAAATCCTGTTCTCTAGATCAAGGCATCTCTTTCTTGTTTGTAATGAAACACTTTGACTCTTACCTAAGTTTACTGTTCAGACTGTCCAAGAATTCAAGTGTTTCATTATAACAGAAGTGGGAGATGCTTTGATCTGGAAAATAAGAGGCTTCAAATCTGTACTTAATAGCTGGCAATGTTAATTATTCAAATAACAATAATAACATAAAAGTCGAGGACAATAAAATAGTAGAATATTAAATAAGTCATAAAAAAGCATGAGTTGATATATGCCATGCCATATTCTCATACTAATAATATTAATAAATAGTAACAGTTTATATTATCATAATGAGTACGTGTGCATGTGCACATATGAATATAATGGACTTCCACCCCATGAGACCTGATTGTGGGCAGAGCCTCAAAGTATTGGGCAAAACAGAAAGATGGTACCTGCTCCTAAAGCCTTACACATAAGAATAAGGCAAGAGGCAAAAGTGGGGCACAGAAAAATGCATGGTGGCAGACAGGGGAACATAGGATGATATTGATCAACAGGTCAGGCAGCAAATGAAGAGCCTAGCAGTAGTTAGGAAAAGAGGGCCTGGAGAGTTTCACTGTGGGACGGGGAGGAGGATGCGAGGCAGCTCGCGGCTGCTTGCAGGACAGTCCTCCCAAAAGTGGGGGGCAGCAGGGAGGAGCTGGGGGTGCAAGTTTGGGCACCCAGCACTTGGGCGACAGGAGCTGGCACCAGGGTCACCCTAGCTGGCAGTACTAGGTAGCTGTTGGTAACTGAAAGTGGACATGGACTGTGACGGAGCACAAAAATGAGGACAAACAGGGAATATTTGGTGCAATGTAGAAAGAGGAGATGGAGAAGGGGTGGACAGAAAATGGGAGACTGGTAGGCTAACAAAGAGCATTTCCAGTGTCATTTTAAGTGGGCACCAAAAGGCTATTGTTGCTTTTGTCAAGGCCTGATAAAAAACTTGTTGCACTAATTGAGACATAGAAGAGGCTAGACAAGGGCCTTAGCCATGGGGATGGACAGGGAAGGCGACATCTTAGAGATGCTAAGCAGGAGCAGTTGGTGGGATTATGCCATAGCCTGGATGCGAGGACCTGAGAAAGGGTCTGAGTCAAAGAGGACACACAAATTATGGGCCTGAGTGGCAGGCAGGGCGGTGAGGTTGTCCACCGTGATCAGAGGGGACTAGCAGGGAAGAGACGAATTGGGGAAGATTAAAAGTTCTGTCTCATCCACATCAAGTTTGAGTTGACAGATAGTCGTCTACACGAAACGACAAGGAAACAAGCCCAGAGCTGAAGCTGGCCAGAGGAGACAGGTCATGAGTGCACAGGTAGATCTGTGAGTCGGCGGCGCAGAGATGGTAGCTGATCACTTGTTTGCAGATGAAATTACCCAGAGGTGCAGGATGGTACAGAGAGAGAAGGCAAAGAGGACTAGGTTCTATAAAACCACCTCAGAAAATAATACTGCTAGTGACATAGCATAAAATGAGGTTAAAACAATAAATAAACATGAAGAATTTAATTTCAAAAGTCCTTTTAGTTTGTGATTTTATCTCATTTTCCCAAATAGAATTTTCCAAAGGATCATTTGAAAAATAATCTTTTTTTTTTCAGAAAAATGTCATCAAAATTAATGTAATTTCATGAATATGTCAATGTTGACCAAAATCCTATTTCGCAGTGGAAAAATGTTTCAACAACAAAACCAAAAATTCAGAGCAGTTTGCTTTTAGCTCTAACCATAGATCCTACTACTGTCAAGTAACATCTTTCATTACCTTCTTTATGTCCCAAACCACATTAAAAAGGGTCTAGAGATTTTGCTGATTCTGTTGTAATCAATCCTGTCAGAGTTGTTATTGGATTTATCTCGGAATCTGAACACCAGCATTTTTCATTGTTGTTTTAGATTTTCTTCATGATTGTACAGCTAATACAGCCGAGAGTATAAGAAAATCTAAAATATGTGAAGTTGAACAAATAAAATTATTAAACAACTATAAAATTATCCATGAAGATTTCTTGGCTCTGAATAAACATCAATGACTCTTATTTAGTGGAGTTTAATGAAATGCAGGTCTATCCAGGTATGAATTAATTTTTAAATTATGTCAGAGTAAAGAGGGCTCATATTTACCCAGCTTCATTTGGTATAGAGGTGTTTAAACCTTTATCAAAATAAAAGCATGCAAGCATAGCAGAGCCAAGTGACACCCTGAATGAAATCAGGCAAGATTCTAACACCGCAGAAAAACCCACCCAAACACGGGTGCCACACGTGCCTTAGCCTTTCAGAGCCCTGTGCAAAACTGCTCAGCTGATGCACAGCACTGTTTATAAATCATGCCTACATCTTGTAGGCTTCAGTGCAGTATGGACAATAAAAGGGAATTATGATGCTTAATGAGGTGAGGTGCTTCCTACAAACTGGTATCTGTCTTTCCTTCCTTCTCGCACTCTTTGGGATATAATTTTCTTTCTTTCTCTTCCTATCTTTCATCATTTTTCTTGCTAACAAGGAGCTCAGCTTTTCCTACTGAAGGATGTGATTAGCTACAGCATTAGGCACATGCAAATCATCCATCTTCCCATTTCCAGTATGTATATGTGCCCTTCATAACATTACCACCCTCATTGTTGCATATGTTAGACAGGTTTGCACAGGCTACCTCTACTATTACCTTGATATTCCCCCAAAGCATATGCAGTTAATTAAAATTCCCTAACTAAAGTTGCCCTCCCTGCACGCAGGGGACAGAAGCCGATCCGCCCAGCATTGCCCATGGGCTCGCTGTCCCCTCATTGCCTATGCGTGTCATTAGATGGCATCACATAATATAATGTAACTTGCGTCATTAATAAAATGACAAAATAAAACTTGAATTGTCACTCTCAGATGTGGTTTACTGGAGCATTAATACATTTCTTGGGCTATTGAAGTCATTCAGCCTTTGCAGTCATGGCTCACAACACACCCGATGTATTATTAATGTCCCAGTAAAGCACACCCTGTTGTGTCTTAATGCTATGGCATAAGATGCCTGAAAAAGTAAACAGCTATGTAAAGCAGAGAGTGGTGACTGTTAGAGAGATGAATGGGGGCACATTACAGTTTCGCTCACCATGCCTGTGGCTCCGGCAGTCTCAGGGATGCCTCGGTAACGTTTCGCTGTGTATATTCTGCAGAGGATTTTTTCCCGAGTGTTTCTAAACATCTATTATTTATAAACCACCACTGCTCCGCATGATGCTTCACGGGTAAGTAAAGGAAAGGTTTCCTGCCCTGAGGAGCTTACACTGGCTGCCCCCGGTGCTGTGGCCATGCATGGGGCCAGCCAGGCAGGCAGAGGTGCAGGCAGGACTGCTGTCTGTCAGCAGGACCGCTGTCTGTTGGCATGACCGCTATCTGTCGGCAGGACCACTGCCTGTCGGCAGCCCCCGGCTCCGCTCTGCCCACCTGCCCGTGCAGCCCATGCCGGCCCTAGCAGGGAAGGGCACAGATAAACCAACCCAGCAGCGTCACGCTGGGCTGCTGTCATTTCCATACTGCTTATGCAGAGTCTACATCTTAGATAAGCTGTACCTCTCTGAAACAAGTGCTCAGATAATCTGTATCCTCATGTAATTCGCTGCTACGACTGCTGCCGCAGCTGCTGCTACAGAGTTTTCTCCCTCCCAAAACAGCTGCGGATCCAGCAAATTCCTTCAGTGTTGGAAGGCAGAGCCAGCGGCTGGGAGGGAGGGAGCCAGAAGGCAGAGATGAAGGGGACAGCCAAGGAACTATGCAGAGGATGGGAGGGGAGAGCAGAGAGAAGGAAGGAGCCACTGCGGGGAGGGCACTGTGTGCTCTGCCTGACACACATACAACCCACATACTGCCTGAATCAAAGCGTCTCTTACAAATAACCCTTGGGAAGAAGGTCTCCACAATGACAGCGGAAAAGATCCAAAGCAAAACATACACAGGCAAGGCAGTTCTATTCCCAAATACAAGAATTTCCTTTACTTGCTTGATGATGGGTCATAGATGTCCCCAGAATGACTCAGAGAAGCCTTTTGGAGAAGTCTGAAACCCCAGAGTTGGGAATTCATGAGAAATATGGACAGCCGCCACCTCCGAGGTTGCCGATCCCCAGAGCACGAGAGAGACCATATCCCCCTACAAGCAGCGTAGGATCGCACCTTTGAGAAAAGCAAAGCCGTTGAGACACTACTAATATCACTTCTCGCAATTTTTTTTTTATATATATTTGTGATTTTGGCCCAGTTTTTGAGTTAATGCACAGTCCTTTGGTAAGGAGACTATAACTTTCATCTGAAGGAGTTGATCTTCTAAGAAAAAGGAAAAATGCAGGGAAGGAGCAGAGGCAGATGACTAAAGTTTAGGGGTCAGGCTGCAAAAGAAACAGTCAGTCTGTACATTCAGTACGGTTGGTGCATGTCACTGGGTGGAGCTGGGAAAATAACACAACCTTGGGTTCTGTGACTGAAAAAACCCGTGGGGTAAAAAAAGTTCAGATCACTCAGATCTTGTCATTCAACTCAAGACAAAATTTTGCTTCGAGTTTGGGGTTACTTTAATACTTTTCCATAATTCTTTCCCCTCTTTCAGTTCAATTTGGAATTGAGAAATGCATTGCAAAGCAAAGAGTCAACAAGCTCTTTTTTTTTGAAATGTCAGAGTGAATTGTCTCAAGGTTTTCAAAATCTCTTGCCACCTGCCACTGCCCAGATATTTTTTCCTCAGCTGAAAATTTGTTGAGACTGATCCTAATTTGCAAACAGTTTTGATTCCCCTGAAATGCTATTTTCCAGAAAATTTACTGTCTACCACAAAACAATGTCAATCTGCCCCCTCCTCCCCCACCCCTGAGGGCAGCTCCGTGCAGTCCCTCCATGCTCGGTTGCCCACAGTTGCGGGCCTAAGCCTCCCCGCTGGGCAGCAGGCGTTTCATCACTCCTGAAACTCAAGCAAAGATTTGGAAAGGGGCAAAGCTAGCAAATTTAGACATATTTATCGAAAGCTTTTTTGTACTGTGTATATTGGGAATATCGTGGCAGAGTGTGGGCAGCGATGGGGTGAATCGTAAGTCCGGGTGCTAGTGAGGAGAAGTCTCCATGGGGAGCAAGGGCAAGCTGGTGGCCAGCTCTTGAGGACCAGGAGGCAAGGCAAAGGTCAGAGGCTGATTGTAGAATAGCCTTGAGGGGGATGATGGGAAAGAGATGATGGTAGTTGAGCCAGGAGAAGATGAGAACCTGGGTAAGAGCTTTGACAGTCTGGAGAGGGAAAATCTGGAACGCATAGGAAAGGAAAATACAGTAAAGGCATGACCTGCTCAGTGAATAGTGTGTGGCAAGTGGACAGTCCACATTCCATACTGTAAAAAATGTCGTAAACAAACTGCTGAATGAATGCAATGATTAAATCAATATATTCTTCTCCTATTTCTAAAGCCTTTGCTTCCAGTAGTTTTCTAGTTCAATAATGTATGCGCTGTGACAGATACAGAACAGTCAATATTAACAGCCCCCCTCCAGCTGCAGTTAAATTTGTTTTAAAATCTCCACATTTTCATATATGAAGTAGATGTTTAAAACTGATCATAGAGTTCAACATATTTACATTAAAACAGATCCTGTTTTTTCAGGCGGTTGGAACTGTTCTGGTAGTTAGAGCCATGTCCTTTAGCTATCAATATAATTGTCCTTTGACAGGTAATCAATTGCCATGTATGCAGACGCTGCATGCAAAAAAAAGGCCTTTACTCCCTGGATATCCCCCTTCTTTTTAGCCACTTCCACAAGAGAAGCAGCTCGCAGACCTTCTGCATTCTGCACTTACGAAACAAAATGGCACAGTGCATCCATATAAAGGGTGAATCGGCACTGCACATCCCTCCCTGTCCTCCTGTTGTGCTGGCCAGTCCTCATCCTGACCCTTTAATAAAATACTGCTTCTGAACAGCAAGATGCAGAATATGTGACATCTGTTGATCTTTGCAGTCTGTTTGTGTGCTGCTGTAGCCTAATCTCTATGAAAATCAAAATGGTGTCATTTTTTCCTTTTCAAGTACCAATTTGGCAGGCCCTTACCCACCACTTAACTCTTCTCTCTACACTGCCTGCCCAGGGCAAGATTTCAGTGCTGTCCAGGAAATCTCGGTCTGCTACTATAGACGATGGTTAACCAACTGCCTGTAACTTCCAAGTTGCCAGGACAAGTTGCAAAGATCACTAAACTCTCAGAGTGACAGGTGATCGATATGCTGAACAATTAGTATCAAATATACAGTAAATGATGCATAATATCATTGGTGAAAAATGTTCTATTTAGGCAGAATGTAGATTGATGTCAGAAATTGCTCTTTAGTGTGTGGAATAATCAAGTCAACTGCTTGATGGATGTACTATATAGTCTATTTACATAGCTTGGATTCAATACACTTACACGATATTTGCATCAGAAACATATCTATAGTCAACCAAAGGGAAAGAATACATGATTTTACCAACATGCTTATACATTAATAATATTACTTGGCAATCTGATGTTTCAAGACCCAGGGTGAATTACTTATTAAAAACCCATATACAGCTATCTGTCTTTATCTTTCTTTCTGTGTGAGCCATAATGGCCCTGATTGTTTTCAAAATTACATTTGGCCAGGATATGACTGTTACATGAAACCTCTTAAACCAATATCATTTCCCTCACTGATAAAATACATTATACTGCTGGGTGCATTGAGCCAAACCATTAACGAAGGAAGCTTAACCTAACCTTTGTGCTTCTGACCAGCCGTTAGAGCAAGCTAACATTTCAGAAATCGTTTAAAAAGTGGAATTGACATGATTATGAATATTTATATTAAGTTCACTCATTTCTTGGAGCTTCTCCTATCACTCTTACTTTTAATGGTATGAATTTTGCAGGAGACTTAGTTACTTGGGAAGATACAAGGAGATGTACCCCATTTAACATTGTTTAGAAACGCAGGCCCATTATAAATTAGCTAGATAAGGTCAAATTAAGCAAGGTCAGTTTTAAAACTTGAATTCAGGATGCATGAGAAAAATCAAATGCATGTATTCAGTACAAATTTGAAAAAAGAGATGTCATGGAAGTCATGGAAAAACCTCAAACTCTTCATAACAATTGTAGTACTTATTTTAATAAACCACCTCAAGCCACACCTGGCTTTAAGAAGATGCAAGGCTCCCCAGACCTCTAGGCCAAGACAATAGAGTTTGTCTGACAGGAAGCAAGTGTTGTAGCATCAGTGAGAAACACTACTCTCACAAGGAGCTAATGAAGCCATTTGCTGAAGTTAATAATCAACTAGATCCCAGTGCTTCTTCCTCTCTCCTCATGTCTCCATCGTGACTCCTCCTCACAACAGAGAGAGGGGGCTGATCATCATTTTCACGCTCGATGAGATGAACCACAGAACAAAAGTAAAAGAAGAGCAAGACTTTCCTGTAAACAAGAACAATGCATAGCTTCTGCACAGCATTTTTTCTCTTTAGGTGTCCAGTGGCTTTACAGAGTAGGTCATGGCCTCTAAGACCTTGGGGTAATGGTTTGTTTGTGACATGTACCAGTGGCAGTGGACCATCTCAGGATCACTAAGCATGAGAAGGCAGAACCAGGGGATCCTGGAAAAATTGCCGTGCAATTCATTGTATATGCAAACTGGCAGGCACCGCAGAGTAACGCAGTCTCGCCACAGGCATCTCAGCCCACCCGTCTGAACGATTTCCAGACGAAAACCATTTCAGAGGCTTGCTGCTCTTAATTTTTTTCTTCCCTTGTTTCTTCTATTCATCTACTCATTTGTTATTTCTGAAAACACTGGAAGGACCAAGTACATTCCTGATGTAGGCAGATGTGAAACAAAGCGACGCGCTGCTAATTGTAGGGCACAAAAGGTACGCGGTAACTTCTGTGCTTGCCAGGACAGAACTAATTTTAGTCTGTACTGTTGCAGTTTTATCAGTGTAGATATCCAGTTTACAGCAAGTAAAGCACTGTGGCTCTGCCTTATTTCCTTACTCTCTGCATGGGATCCTGCTGTAGCAGGATGGCTCTGCAAGCATGACAGGAGGGAAAGCCAGAGAAATGAGCTAAAGGACAGCAGTGTCATGCAAATACACATCTTTAACCTGGCTGTGGATGCTCAGTCAATACAATGGCAGAAGAGGGGATCATCACCTGACATCACCTCTCCAGCAGGAGAGATCCCTGCTCCTAAGGAAGGCACCGTTTGTTCTGTTTCATGCTGCATCATCTGTCGTTGAAACTGGCGGAAAGAGGAAGGGGAAAGTGGTCTTCAGAGAGTGTCAGGACTCCCTCCCCTCCCCTATACCACCCTACAGGCATTGCGACACAGCTGGGGCAAAGGTGCATGGCTGTGCCCATGAGCCCAGCCAGCGTCCCTGCCGGCTGGCATGCCGGGACAGACAGGGCCAGGGCCAGGGCGGTGGCAGGAGGCAGCAGCGAGGCAGGAGCAGGGGGTCTCTGCGCAGCTAGGGCATCACGAGCAGCTGCCTGGCAGGCTGGAAAACACAGGCACTCTCCATGGCACTTTTCCTCCCGTGTTCAGAGGAATTCACCTTCTTACACCGCATCAGAGCAGCACCTGATCCCCTCTCTGATCTCTTCTCCTGTCTGGAAATAATGCTCCGCATCCCAAATTTGCTAACGGCTCTCGCTGAAATGGAGTGATGCTCTTAGTGCTCTAGTTAGTGCTGTCAAGCAATCTGAAATGGAAGCTGGCAGTTGTCCTTCCAAATGGCTATTGCTACGTGTAGCCCAGAAGTGGTAAGCTAAAAAATCTTTTTGTATTTGAACTCCTTCCAATTTCATTCAGCGGGATACTGGCAGGCTACTTTCTATGTTAATTATTTCTGTCCTGATTGCCTGGCCACACAGAGCACTGGATCGACAGTATCACACTTCACCATTTGTTAATGCTTCCAGCTGAATGCAGAAAGAAATTGAAATAAAGAAATTTCACACGGAGACAAATCTCCGAAAGTCAGGGAAGGGGAGAGAAGGTGCCAGTGGAGTTAGAAGAGCCATGTATCTCCCAGATCTGCACCAATCCTTCTGTGATTTTTAGAAATCCTTAAGAGCAGAAGAATGACACACTATATTACTCATTGGAAAACGCTTAATGGGTCTGATCCTGAAATGAATTACACTGGTTTAAATCTGGAACGGTTCCAACAAAGTCAGAGATTAATCAAGAAGAACTTTTAATGCCTGATTAGGAAAGACTGCCTCTGCATTGCTGGCAGGTACAAATGAGAGGACCTAGGCATAAAATTACCTCATTGCTCCCACAAGTCAGTGAGCTAAATGGCTACATATTGACATTCACACCAGCAGTAAATTCTAGTCAGGTGCAAAAATCTGGGAACAATTAAATGTGGGTGCAAAACTGAGACTAAAAGCCAGAGGGTATTTGAATCCTGTTAACGTAATACTACCTTCTAATGTTCTCCATAGCATCATGCCCTTGGAAGAGCACAAGTAAATGCAAGGGACAATATTATCAAAAAAACACACCCTGGAAAACTGCTTAACAGAATTTGCACCAGGACTTTCTCATCCTTGGCTCCTCAGGCAGTCATGGACTACTGTGATATTCCCAGCAAGGGAAGAGGAAACTGGAGAGTTTTCAGCCATGGGATCTCTCTACATGAAGAGGAGAGTCTCCCTTTGTACGGCACTCACAAGCCCAGGTTCTGACTGTACCTGCAGACCAAGGCCAGCCTGAGAACATAATTCACACATACCACAGTTCCGACGTTTTTACGGACTGTACTACTGGCCGTTAAGATAGACATCACCTGAGATAAGTGTATTTCTCATGCAAGCCAGGATTCTTTGTCCAAAATTAAACAAAATTATGTAGGGTCTGTGGCGCATGCTCTGCAAAATAGCAAGCACCTGTAAAAGGAAACTGAGCACCCTGTGCACACACTAAATCCATGTAATAATGAAATTACTTCAAAAAGTGGAGGCTAATCAGTAGCATTCTGAATAAGCAAAAAAAAAAGCAATTAGATCCTTTCAAAACAGACAAAATTACTGATATTCTCAATAAATTTAAAAATTATGGTTGAAAGACTCTAGTTAGGATGACCCAGCCTTCCCCTGAAGCATGAGCTCCTTGTTTCAACAATGCATGGAACAAAGTGGTGGTGAAGAATTCATTAATGAGTTAGTTAAAGCAAACCCATAGCCCTCAGCGTCATTGTTCTGGGATTAAATGGGACATTATTGAAGAACATAACTCAGAGTCTTGAAAAAGACCTGTTCTCTTACAAGAAGTCATGAATATGTTCTGGCTGAAGCCTGAAGAGTCTCTTTTGGAAAATCTAGTGAAAGCATGTTGCTGTGCTTTTGCATCAGGACTGCTGACTTCCCACACACAGCTTTTGAACTGGTGCTGCTGTAGTGAGAGCACTCCAGAAGTTAACTGGGAAAGATGAAGAATAGCACAGCAAAGCGCCAAGAGCACTGCAGCACTGGGCTTCCTCACCCCCAATGCTTACATTGCCAATGATGCCCTTTGAACCAGCATCTCTGATCACAAAACCAGAAACATTCCTTCTCGGGCCCTTTCTCCTCACACAGTAATTCAGTTGAGACTGTCGATAGTAGTAAGCTGCATGATAATTAATCATGACTTTGCGCACAGTTGCCAGTAAGGAGGCAGGGAACCCATTGCTGCCCCACACAGCCCCTTCCTGCAGCCTGATCTCCCACATAGCACACGGTCCGTCCCTGCATCCCCTCTGCTCCAAGCCCCAATGGTCTCGGCACGGTAGCTGAACAAAGACTCGTGTTTAGCTAATCATAAAAAGAAGAGTGAGACAGGCTGGACAGCAACAGCACTTACCACGCCGGCACGGGTTTACCAGTATCCAGTCATGGCCATCCCTGGCACACTGACATGTCACTCAGCTTTCTGGCGTGCAACCTCCCTGTGAAGCGCAGTCGGTGCGTGCCCGTGTTGGCTTGTCTGTGAGATGGAGATAAGCTCGTTAACAATCATGCGATGCCTGTTTTGGTTTAGGAATTTTGTGGATACTGAGGTCAGAATTTCATCTCTTTTCCCTTCATGGATTTAACTAAATCTCACCCAGGATTTTGAAACATGCCAGGATTAAAGAACAATCTCTTTAAACATGAGCTTATTTCTTACACTGAAATTTCTCCAGCTGGGATCAGCAGTAACAGCAACAGTTTTAAGGTCTCCATCTTCATAGTGGCAGGTGTAGCAAGGCATACAAGCTGGGTCTGGGCAGCCTGGGCTTTGACTGGCTTTAGTTGAGCTCTGGGTGCTTGTTGTGGTGAAAGTCAGTACTTAACTCACCTGAACCTTCGATCCCTAAGTACAAACTGTTTGACGAGAAACACCATTGGCTAATTAGCCTGTAAGCTCCCTTCCCAGGAAATCTTTTTTATCTCAATGCTTAGGAGTTTGGATGTAGCACAGTTTGGTTGCTGTCACCTAACAAATAGGGAATGTGAGTGAAAAGCGGGTCCTTATGGAAAATCTGTGCGCACAAACTGAAAAACACCCTTGAAAAATGTAACCAGGATGATACACTGTTTATTCAGCTTACTATAGGAAACATGCGTCATCCGTCAGGGGAAATGAAACCATAGCGTGAAGCCTCACTCATGGAAAAGAAAATCAGTTGCAGCTTCATAGCCGCAAACAGCAGGCTGGAAAGTGCAAGCTACGCTGGTGGTCCGCGTGCGCCTGGTGGTAACTGGTCTTTTGTCCCCTCTGCATGATATCCCTGTCCCATCAAACTTCCTTGCAAGTGCTGGCTCATTGGCATGGGAGGATTAATTGCCGTGTCTTAGTGTGTCCAACACTAAGCTATGCCCAGAGAACTGCCCTGGGCACCCAAGGGCAGGAGGGCCCAACCAGGTGGGGTCTCTTCTCTCAAAAGTGACACCTTCCAGACCTTGGCTGTACCTGGAGGTGCAGCCCACTCACCCTTAGAAGAAGGAGACAATGGATTTGGCTGGGTGCAGACACCACAGTGCCTGGTGCTGAGGCTCTCCTGACTGCCAGCTCCTTGCAGAAGAGAGGTCTCACCTCACGGCAGAAGGCAAGTCCAGTCTCTCGGCACAAAAGCCTCTCTGTCCACTATCTTGCACCCTTGTTCTGCCTCCTCTGGGTCTCAGGGAGAAAAAGCTTTGGCCTGACAGCTCCACGCGGGAGGTCTGTGCTTCAGTCTGGGAGAACAGGAGTGGGTAGTGCAGTACGTACTGAGCCACTGAAGTCTGGTTCAAACATACTTCAAAGCTTGTGGAAGCCAACAGGGGTCTTATGTATCGCTACTGATATTCACATCAATCTGGAGCACTTTGTCCAAGTCCACACAGTGGGATCTCTACAGAGTTATAAATAGACCCCAACTCTCAGGACTCCCACTCCCCTGCTCTAAGTCCTTCTTACCGTTCCCTGGCTACACCTGACACTCTTGGATATTGGGTCTTACTTTTCCTCTGACTACAATTCACTTCTTTCTAAGGAAAAAGGAAAGATTCATAGTTCTGCTTGGACACTAGCTCACCTTTTCATGAAGCTTATCCTTCTTTCCAAGAGTACACTGGGAAGTGGACTGTCAGACGGGCAGCTGGAGGAGAAAAACTTGTCAAAACAGGGCATTGCATCTCTGAAATCTCATGGAAATTTGCTCACAGATCTTTACCTACTTATATCTGCTACATATTGACACCCTTTTCCAACACTCTGCATTTGTTGTTACCACAGGTTCATTTCATGTCAGCTTCCTGCTGCCCATAGACCAACTCCACACAGGGCCAAACCAGGTGTCTCTGTTGAATGGTCCAGGATACACTCTGTGGCTGGAGGCCTTGGAGTCCGTAGCGATGTTCCTATTGTTTTCAGTGAAATGAAGACAAAGCTCTATGTGCTATGTGTTCATTATACCTAGAGCTAAATGTAAAGTCTAACAGCAGAAACAAAGAAAAAAATACAGTGCAGCCAGTTTTATCCTGTCGTGGTTTACCCTCAGCCAGCAACTAAGCCCCACACAGCTGCTTGCTCACTCCCCACACAGTGGGATGGGGGAGAGAATCAGAAGGGTAAAAGTAAGAAAACTCATGGGTTGAGATAAAGACAGTTTAATAGGTAAAGCCAAAGCCACGCCTGAAAGCAAGGCAAAACAAGGAATTCATTCACCACTTCCCATGGGCAGGCAGATGTTCAGCCATCTCCAGGAAAGCAGGGTTCCATCAGGCCTAACGCTTACTTGGGAAGACAAACGCCATCACTCCAAACATCCCCCCCTTCCTTCTTCTCCTCCCCACTTTATATGCGGAGTGTGATGCCATATGGTATGGAGTATCCCTTGAGTCAGTTGGGGTCAGCTGTCCCTGCTGTGTCCCCTCCCAACTCCTTGTGCACCCCCAGCCCACTCGCAGGTGGGGTGAGGAGCAGAAATGGCCTTGACTCTGTGCAAGCCCTGCTCAGCAACAAGGGAAACATCCCTGTGTTATCAACACTGTTCCCAGCACAAGTCCAGATATCTCTTTCCAGCCAAAATCCAAAACACAGCCCCATACCAGCTACTATGAAGGAAACTAACTCTATCCCAGCCAAAACCAGCACATATCCAAATTGTCGTAGGCTTTTAGGGAATCATAAAGATCAGTAAAATGGTCTTTGTGTAACATACCACAACTCCAAACATAATAAAACTAAAATCAATGAACATTCTTTAAAAATGAGTGAATACACCCACACAGTTCAAATTTCATTGTGTTTAGACATGCAGTAGATGTTCTGATACATCAGCTTTGATTTTGCATTCCCCTCCTCCCAGATATTCTTTTTATCAGGTTGCCTGTACGAAATGCATTGAACACAGTAGCAGGGGGGAAGCAGTGTTTGGTTTAAGCATTCATTAAACATCTGTAGGAGTTAATACAAAGGAAGAGTCTTTGAATAAATCTAAAAATTAGGAAATTGTACTTCTGATCTTGACTTCATCCTCATGCATCAATGAACACATTTTAATTTTGTTCATCTTTATTGTGTTTAAACCAAACACTGAAAACAACAACCCTCATCCAACTGTTATATACCATTTCTAATGACAGGGTAGCTTTTGTTCTAAATGCACATGTAAAAAGACTTTCACTTTAATATTCCAGTTCTCAGTTCTTCAAGTTAAAATAGTGCTTTACAAGTGATCTATACTGATAATGACATACATTTACATTAGAATTCCAACTTGATTCTCTACCTTTCATAATCTACATATATCTTTTGTTTTGTTTCGAATTCTTTTTCTTGCAGGTTATGTAGATTTGGCTGCAGTAGATTTTTTCCCCCAAAGAATATCCAAAAATACATGTCTGCATAGCATAAAGTTGGAAGAACTGTTTGTCGCAGTCTGCCTAACAAAACAAGTTGTTTTTCTGTTTGCAGATTATTCATGAGAAGGCATCCAAGTTTTACAAATGCATTCATTATTAGAAATCATTCTGTGAATTTCATAATTTAGGGCCAAAAGGGACTATTAGTTCATCTAGTTTGACCTCTTGTACCGTACAGGTTACTACATTTCACCCATGCACCAAACCTAAAGACTTCATTAGACTAAAGTATTTCAAGCCCTCAGATTAAATTGTGCTCCACCGGTTGAGAACAAGAAAGACAAAGCTGCCAGTAATACCTCAGCCCCCTGCAATATCAAATAATTATTTAGATGAGATATGCCCAGATCATCCCAGCAGGTGAGGCTTAAATTTAATGAGCAGTCGGACCTAGACACCTGAAGAAAGGAAAGATGATACTCTGCACCAGAACACTCATCTGCTCTGGTTCCAGGGCAATTAAGGAAGGATTTGGGACACTAACCATAAATGTCTAGTGCCACTTGACACTTCACATGAGGTAGCCTGGTGCGTCTGAAGGCAGGACAGCACAGCAGCAGCAGGGACCCACACTCCCAGCAGTGCCAGGTGAAGGCCAAACCCACGAGGCAGTGACAAGCGGCAGCAGACCCTGTTTTACAGCTGCAATGAGTCCCAAGGGTGGGGTTAGGTCTAGGTGCTCCACATGTGGCTCTGGGCTTCATTTGCAGCCCACGGGGATTGACAGAGGTGTCTAGCAAGCTGCTCAGCCCCCCAACACAGACACCAATGTTTGGTGAGCTGGCAGACTCCCTGGGCTCCTTTGCTCATCAGCTCTCCATTGCCCAAATCTCACCTGAAAGCCTCTACGGCTTCAGAAGGAGACGAGGAAACAAAGAGCCCAGCAAGATCTAGGCAGGTATCTATGCTTGCAAAAACTGCCTTCCCAGACCGTGAAGGTGCCTGACCAAGAGCCCTGAAGCACCAGGTTTTATTAGACACACTGTCTTAAGCCAGGAAGCGGAAATGTAAAGATAATATTGGCAGCAATGCTGCCAACCCCACCAAAGCCCATGAGAGGACTTGCCAAAACTCACCATCCAGGCTGGCCGCCCACAGCCTTCCCCAGTCTGCTTTAGGAAATCGCTTTCTGGTGAGTTATCACCCACACAGCGGGTAGTTTATGTGGTATATTGCCTGCCATAGGCCTTCCTGGGAAAGTCTTTTCCCCTCATTGTTTCCAGTAACAACTGGAAATCCCAAATATTGCCAGTCTCCTATTATACACCCTTAGCCACTACCTCAGACAGATTACATTTGGCCTTCCTAGTTTGGTCCCTGCCTCTTGTAGGCTTTGGTATTTCCTTTCCCTTTCCCTTTCCTATCACGCTGTCAGGGGTTTGCAGACCAGGCCTGGGAGAGCACAAAAGCGTGCCCATCCCTACTGAAGAAACACTGTTTCTTCATGGCAAACAGTCAAATTTCATGTTGTCTGTGAAATCCAAGAGAGGTGAAAATAGTGGAGGCTTGCACAGCTCTCCTCTCAGAAGTGCTAAGCAGAGAGCAGCTCCTCATAACCCCCACAGCTATGCATTTCCATAAAAAACAAGCATTAGAGCCTTACCAAGTATTAAAGCTCTTTAAATCATAGGTAAAACTAATCTGTATTCAAATTTGAAGAAAGTCTCTGAAAGGACAAAACATGCATGTTGATGGCAGAGAAAAAAAATCGTATGTCTGCTCATTGGGAAAAAAAAAATCCAAGAATATTTAATGTGTGAAAATAGGACTCCAGTTACACTGTTAAGAATAATGAAATCTAGGGTGCTAAGTACTGTATGTGTTGCTGCACAAGTTAAGCTGCCTGAGGCAGTTTTAATTTCTCTAGCCAATTTTCCTTAAATTTTCTTTAATTTACACACCAAAGTATCCATCACCTGTAGAGGAGGGGGCTGTATGGGGTAAACTGCAGAGCTCTTCCCTCCGCAGCCAGAAATCCTCCACGCAGGGGCGTGTGGCACGGTGCCTGGGGTGCATGGCCACAGGGGAGCTGGGCGCAGGGCTTGCCAGGGAGCCCCGAAACCGGAGCGGAGCCTGGCAGGGTGCACGCCGGCTCCTCCGAGACCTGCTGCGAGCTGCCCCATCTCTGGATTTTAGTCACAGGCTCATCCATCCCTCCCCCTAAGGAGAAACGCTGTACTGGTCGCAGCGGCGTAGGAGGGAGAGGGGATGTGCCCCTCACCGAAAGAAACAGCTTTGGAGATAACCTCCAGAGGCAAGTGCTGGTACTGTTACACATCCAGACACCACGAATCAAAACAAATACCATTTGTTCCCAGGGTTTGGTGGGAACAGCATGGCCAGAGAGGCTGAGGGGAAGGGGTCAGAGCAAACCCAAGGGTGGAGCAGAGCCGACAAGCCAGCGTCAGCCCTCGCCCAGGCTGCGGGACCAGCAGCTCCGGGGGTTTATCTGGCTGCATAACCTGTACGGAGATGACCTGAAGTGCTGCAGCCATCATATTGAAGGCCCAGAAAGGAAATACCTAGGATAGTCTTAAATTGCTAATCTAGGAATTTTTATTATTATCTTTTTCAAGGCCCTTTGATTTAGCCTAAATGCAACACCTTCCAACAGCTCACAAATTGCTCCAGGATCTTTAGTCATTTGTCAGCAGAGCAGACGCTATGTTTCTTTCTCTGGGCAGACAAGATACACTTTGATATTAACGTTTTCAATAGTCTTGAAATGTAAGCAACTTGCTATGCAATATCATGCTATTACCTTGCTGGAGCATTTCACTCTTTTTTTTTTTTTTTTTTTTTTATTCCTTGTAGCTACTTTCCTTGTCAAGAACAGGCTGAAATTAACTTGTCAAAATTATTAAATTTGAGAGGCAAACATAATCCAAAATGGGATAGACACAAACAAGTGACAGCAGCAGCAGTGTGCACTTTGGGGGACTACACCAGGCACATTTGCATTTTACTGGTGTAATAAATATTTACCTCTGCAAATCGCTGTGGGGCTGGCTGTAGTTTTAACTCCTGGAAGCGGCTGAGGCTAAGGCAGAAGCCTACCTGCAGTCAGGTTCGCTCGGCCTCTGCTGCAGGTGCCCTGCATGGGCTTGGGAACGGGTCTTCAGTCACCTTCGGTCTCCACTCCGTATCTGCAGCAGGAAAATACTATTTTAAATTTGCAAAACCTTCACTGTTTGCGATCTACTACACTGAGCTGTCACTGGCTGGGCTTGGCTCAGTACACAGATTAAAGTGAAATATCTGCAGGAGAAAGAGGTGTGTGCTGTGGGACAATCCACAGGTATACCCTGGGCAGCAAAGGCTGGTGGCGACATCCTTGCAGGGTGCTCCCTGCTGAGATCAGAGGCTTCCTGACCAGGGAAAGCACAGGGATCAGTAAGTGTCCTTGACTTTGTGACAAAGCCAGGCACGCTGCTCGCTGCTCGCTGGGCAGGGCACTGCCGCCACGATGCCGTCCACTGGCAAGGTGGAGAGGGCTGCGGCAGTGCCCCACCTCACACCCCGGCAGCAGCAGCGCTGCGGAGATTTGCTTCCCCCTGAACCCCTCTGCCATCACTGCCCACCAGTGGGGCTTTCATTCCCAGCAAACAAGGGACAGCTATGCACAGCACGGTCACGCTAACACAGATCTCGCCCATCAGCAGCCAAGCGTGAAAGCACCCAATGCTCTTTTAGCCAGCTCTCCATCTTTAACAACTACAAGTCAACAAACTATTGGCACAGCAACTGAAAGTCCTCCCTTTTTGCCTTCCTCCTGTGTTCAGGTTTCTGCATGCATACTGCAACTTGCAGGAGTTTCAAAAGCACTGCAGACAGCAGCTGCTGCCCATCCCTCCTGCCCTGGCCAGGAAGGGCAACACATCTCCACCGAGCTTCATTTCAGACATCGTTTGGTTTACAGGGCAGTGGCTCTGCTTGCTCAAGTTGCTAAGCCAGCCTCAGGTGGTTTGGAGATTAAGCAGGAGGCAATTTTTATCTTGTTCTCTGAAGAAAAGGCTGCTTTTTCTGAGCTGCAAAATAATAGTAATGTCTGCACTGTGTGTCTGCTTCGCACCGGCTGTGTCGCCAGCCGGACCCTCCGGATAGCATGCTCTCGCCCTGTCTCGGGCACAGCACCGGGAGGCAGGTCTGGCTTCTTGCTCTTCCAGAGGGGCAAAACGCACAACTGGCACAGGCAAAAGCTGCTCTCTGCCCCTGCCTCCGCAGCCCCTGCCCAGACCCCTCCTCCCTGAGGAGGAGCGCTGGGATGGAGGTCAGACCTTGGCCCCCATGATAACACCCCAAGTTATTCCCTGCCAGCCCCCAGCCGCTGCCAGATGGAGGGAGGTGGCAGTGGGACAGCAGCCTAAAAAGGTGCAGGAACCAGGCAAGGGGACCTTCCTGGGAGGCCTCTGTTCAGCTCTCATTTTGTGCCAGGGAAATTGCTGCCCTCATTTGCCTCTGAGGACAAAATGCCTGTATCCGTATCCTTCATCTCCAAGCCTTGCACTTTGCCCAAAAACTCTATTTGGATTTGTCTATAGTCTATATTGAGTTTGAGCACAAACCAGTGCAGAAGACCAGATTCACCATTGAATGAAAGTAGTTTGCCTTTCGTAATTTCTTAATTTTTTTCGTGGTTGTGTCCAAACTGCAGCAAAGACGGAGCTCTTCCATGTCCTCCATTTTCCAAACCCAAAGCTCGGAGGGAAATGGATTGTGCATGTTCTTCTCCATTTCTGTGCAAGATCCTCTATTCTTCCCTGTTCCCATCAGCAACCAAAAAATATCTTCAAAACTTTGATGGAAAGATGAGACACGTGAGATAGTATATTATTTTGAATGGAGTTTCTGGAGCAGCCAAAGTTTTGAGCTTATCTACTGCTTTCTCACTAGCTCGATTCAGAATCTAATTTGTCCAAAATTTCAACCGTGATGAACTTTCCCAAAACAGAAGCAGCAAGCTGCTTCCCACCATCACATACTTGGCCTGTATCCCATCTATCCATATGCAGCAGATGTAAATATAATTTACTGGCACAAGCAGATTTCTGCACATGGCATCTTTCTAAGTCTTCTTTAGTATCCATGTGAAGAAATAAATGATTTTATTGATGCACTCGGAGGCCCCAATAACACTTCATAATGACCTATAAATGGAGGTCTGTCTTAATATGCACTGATCAATAACTCACATAATTATGTCTTGTATCATTTTGCTGAATTGTTAACAGTTCGAACCAAAGCTATAATGATTCCTCATAGACAACCTAAGTCTTCCAGGAGCCACATTTTGCTGGCTTCTGTATATTGTAGACCTGCACATATACAGATTTAGTGCAGGCACCAGTTGCAT
Organism: Cariama cristata; assembly: GCF_000690535.1. Lineage (NCBI taxonomy): Eukaryota > Metazoa > Chordata > Aves > Cariamiformes > Cariamidae > Cariama > Cariama cristata. Next base: position 8,759 of record NW_009604306.1, on the reverse strand, counting down.
CAGTTAATTTAGGACATGGTCTTTTCCAGCTGTGCCCAATCATTGCAAGTAAAGCTTGCAAAGTCTCCTGCCACATTAAGAGATGCTTTGAAGAGCAGATTGGAGCAAATACAGGCAGTATTTTTTTTTCTATCCTGTGGAAATAAAATGGTTAGTAAGATGGTGCTTTAATCAGGGAGAAGACGACTATAAAGTCAGAATGAAATATTCTCAGTGGAGACAACCTGTCTGGTGGCAATGGGAAATCCTGCGTGTCAGCACATTCATTCTTGGCTTTATCCTTGCTCACTGGATGTGACTCAAAGGAAACGCTGGGCTTCAGTTTCTTCATCAGCAAAATGGGGATAATATTTCCACTCATGCAAGTCACTTTAAGTGGAAAGCACTGCATTCATGCAAGATAGCTTTATCGTGCCAGTACACCGCAGAGTTTTTCACTTTCTGCCTGGAACATTTCATTAAAAATCCCTCCACATATGGAACAGAACAAGTATTGCAGACTGCAGAAAATGTGATTTTTAGGGAGGTGACAGTGCCACTTACATTCGTGCATTTTCGTGTTTCAAATACAGTCAGGTTTGGCAATGAAATTCACGATCATCTGGTGGCTTTTATGAAACGCGCTGACCATACTGCTCCAGGTTTCGCCAGCCCCATCGCAACCCGCCTCCGCACCAGCGCTGGCCCCGGCCCAGGCTGGGGCAGCACCCGCGCAGCCCCAGCTGCTGCCTGGGCAGCAGGACACGGCTGGGTGCGCAAAGCCCCGAGCCTGGTGAACGGGTTTTGGACCAGAGACAGATCGTTTAGCACTTTAAATTCCCCTCAGCAAGACAGTGCTGCAACATCGATTGCCATTCCACTGCTTGTCCATAGCAGATGGAGGAGAGCGATGCTACAGCACCTTGCTGCTTTGCTTCACAGAAATGGTGAGACCTGGGGCTTCAGGCAAGTTGCAGACCCTGCCCTTCTCGGTGGGGCCGTGCCGTGCCCCGGCACACACCCTCACCTCCCCATCAGCCACGGGGGACACTTTGCTGTCCCCGGCCCGGAGCTGCACCGATGAGGAAGCGCACAGCCCTGCCTAGAAACTCCCTGTCCCCTTCTGGTTTTCAGAACAGCGCTTTATTAATGTCAGAAGACTGACATACGCTTAAATAGTTCAACTTTCTGCTTTCCCTCCTATATGAGCTTGGAATAAGACTGTAGACAAGTACCATACATCGCATAGCTATCAAAGAAAGAAGAATTGTATTTTAATAACTGTATTTATCTCAGAGAACACAATTATTAGTTTTTCTGATGAAAATAAATGTAATAAAGGCTAACGGACTTTGGGTAGTAGAACCATTAAATCCTCTAAATACAGTCTAGATATCTGGGGTGCAATTAGGACAGCCACGCTGAGTGCTTCTCGGGGTAAGTGTACGGATGCACTCTAACCTGAATCTAATTCTGCTGAAAGGCCAAGGCAGAGGAGCGCTATTTGTATTGTAATGATTTAGTAGAAATGGGCAACATTACATTTCTAATGCCTTTTGGTCAACGAGCACGTTAGGACTTTCAGTGCCTGCTACTCTAGACCTAATTGCTTTTAGCAACACTTTCACAGAAAATACATCATTATGGCAAATGCAGTGCTCACATGTGAAGAACTCAGACCCAAAGCAAGGTGGTGGCTATCAGGAGGACAGGACACATGATATGAGAGCTTTTGTAGGGAACTACACAATTCAGACATCAGTATTAGGCCTCCACTTGTAAAAACAGAGCTGAACAAATAATTCAAAATGAATAATTTATTTGATTAATTTTGTCTCTCCTTGCTTGGGGAATATATATAAGCCAATCACACCATCTTGAATTTGTTTGTTATTCAAATATATTCAGTGACTTTCTTTTCACTATATTTTTTTACTCTATGGATTAATCAGAATATTTAAAATTAAAAATACACATTTTTCCTGTGATTGGTCAGACATGCCACATGACACTACTTTTCTTCTTGAGCAAGTGAGTATGCCAGCACTTCTGGAGTAATCCTGATGCATGCAAAATTGAAAATTTAGTTTTGACAAATATTTGCATGTGCATCTTTGGAATTCACTTGCTGCCAAGAAAACTGTCAGTAAAATTCAGCACCTCTTAAATTTGTAAAATGTGAGAACTAAAACATGCATTTTAACATGTGCATTTAATTTAATTTTTTTTTCAGTTTCATCTGGAAGTTTTAGAACACATTATTTTGCCTGAAAGGATGCAGCATTGCCTACCAGGACTGAGTTATGGGTTTGAGCCTCTCATCTTAATATCACTTGGCTCAGCCAATGGTCTGTTGTCCTAAGAGCCTGCAGTTTTCTAAATGGGCAAATGCTGCATACATTGTGCGCGAGGCTTTCAAAAGTCAAGGTAGTTTTGCCTCAACGGATGATATGTGCGTTACTCCTGCATCAAATAATCCCTCAGTTACTGAATGATTCTCATTCTATTGTTAGGAAAAAGCAGATTTGAGAAGAACTCAGTGAAAGCGTAAATAATGAAGTTAGTATCAAACATGGGTGAAGGGAAAAGCCAATCTACCAGAAAAAATTTTCTTCTCAACATCTTGATTATTTAAGAGCACCTGTTGAAGGAGTCCTGATTTATCTGATGTGTTGTTTTGTGCAGTGACCCTTTTCAGGGCAGAGCTCAAATTAGGGATTCCTGGGAACATTTTACGCTCCCTCAGACCTCAACCCCATGTACCTACAAACATTTACAAGCACAGCTACGTACTTCAGGTAGCAATTGCCCAGCTGTGGTGTAACAGATATAGGGGGCTATGTGTGCATATGTGCGTTTCCCTGAGAACAAATACAACTATCTGCAGGATTTGTGTGTTAATATATACTTTGCTTTATCCTTAAAGCAGCCTCGAAAAGTTCATGTGCAAAGACATGAAAACAATATAGGGTCTGTTTAATCTTCAATTACATCTGACCCACTATTGACTAAGGGTGGGAATGAAACAGAATATCCCTAAGTGCGCTTTGCAGAAGTATTTAGGTGGAAACTCTGCCCATGGAGAGATATTTGTTAAGGCATCTGCAGCAATCAACAGCAGAGCTTGGCATGGCCGCTGCTGTCCTGGCTGCATCCTGCCACCCGCACGAGACCACCGTGTCCTCTCCAGCCGAGGAGAGCCGGTCCTGCCTGGCTGAGAGGCGGTCGGCACACTTTGGGGCACAGTCCAATAGCAACAACCGAAACCTAGCCCAGACAGCGGGAAGGTTATCTGCTGGTAAAGACAAGCAGGGGGACAGCCAGCTAGCTCTTTCGGGCCAGTAAGGACCACAAGTGAAACTATAAAACTCTGGTGGGTAACAGGGTATTAACTCATTGAGTAAACAGAGCTGGTGCTTCAGTTACCAAACAGGATGATTTAAATGGCTTAATTTACACATCACAGCAAGCTTTTCCTACTGCAAATCAATAAATTTGCATAGGTTCTTAAAATAATCAGCAAAATGCTCCTGCATATATTTTTAAAATAGGTACAAAATTCCTTAATGAAAGCCAGAATCCCATCATAAGCTCAGTTTTCAGTTCACCTGCTAGTTATATTTACAAGGAAATATGAATGTATTACAGCCTAGAGCTAAGCAGCAGCTTTTCAGCTCATTTCTGCAGACAGCGGGACTGCAGGTTCTCACGGGCCCAGGTGTAAAGCCTCCTCCTACCACCCCACGGTCCCCGGTGCAGGCAGAGCCTGCTCAGCACTTACGGCAGGAGCAGAAAAAACGCAGCTGAGATATCCTCTGTGTGCACCTCTGCCCAGGGGATGGGCATGCGGACGGAGTGACGGACAGAGGTCACCTTCCAACAGGAATAGCCTTTACCCGTATCCAGCACACCTTTTCTACATCAGTTCTTATTTCTGGTTCTTCTCTTTCTCTTTGTTATGGCTGGGATCAGAAGTAGAAGCTCTGAAATGCCACTGGCAAAGCTGTCCTGGCAGTCGAGGTGCACACAGCTTCTGAGAAAGCCCATTCTCACCAAGGTACCAAAGCAATATTGCCAGTTGAAGGTTAAAAACATTTGACATAGGCAGCCTGGCACTCAGGGTCTCACCTGAACCAAAGCAAACCTCAGATGTTCTTGAGTTATCCCCATAATTGGCCGGGACAGCTGTAGGGTGGCTTTACACTTGCAGTGGTTCTTCTGCTCCCCTCTCATTTCAGTGCCCCCACGCGTGCAGCCACAGCGAGGATTGACCCCTCTGGGGCTTGAGGAACGGGCACAAGCTAGTGCAGGAATTTTGCAGCTTTGGTGGATTGTGGAAAGCCGCTGCACCGAGGGATCAGCCGGGCACGGAGAGGGCTGTCCCGGGGCATGCCATGGCGGCAGGGAGTGCTTCCAGCAGTGCCTGCAGGCTGGCATGGTGCAGCTCAGGGTCCAACTACAGGACTGCTCTGCTCAGTCCGGTCCTTCTGGGCCCAGCTGTAAAAAAAATAAATCAAGATTAAAAAAGATTGAGAGGGAATACTTCTGTGCTTGTAGCTGTGCAATGACTAGGGGCTTTGAAGTTAATTTTTAAGCAGATTTTTTTCTCGTCTGCTAAAATAAAAAGCAAGGTTTTTAAACAGAGAAACAAAACGAGGGCAGAGGATGGAAAAAACATGGGTACTGATGCCAAAAGCAGGAGAAGCGTAGGCAGGGGCCCTGCTGCTTTTGCTGCTGGAGCAGGGGTGGCCTCTTGCTCATGGGTGTGCGGGGCCAGGGGAGCACAGGGGTTTCCCTGGGCTTGGCATGAGCCAGCCTCGGGTACTGGCCAAAATTTGAACCCTTTGGCTTGCTTTCTCCTGCTTTCCCCAGTGTCTGTCACAATGCTGTGTGTCACCACCAGGCATCTCAGGGGGAATACGAGCATCTCCTTATTCAGGTGTAGTGCAAGACCGCTTCCAAATACCAAGGACATCTTTTCCACCCTAGCAGAGCTCTGGTTAGGGAGCTGAGGAGCTGGAGAAGACTCAAACGATCATCTCTCCTCTCCCCATTGCCTTGGGCAGGACCATTACCAGCCTCAAATCTTGGAGCAAATGCCCCTTGCTGAGCACCGGTGTGGCAGCCCTCACTCTCTCTGCTGGGATGGGGTTGCTGCGGTTCAAATTAGCCCATGCCTTACCAGAGAGGAGGTTTGTGGGTGGAGGACCACGGAGGCACCTCTGAAGAACAGCTCAACCCTTCATCCTACTCCTTGTCCTCCATATATGGCCCCATAGAGAGCCTGACGGGCACAGCCTCCTAACTTAGACCACTGTTACCATCTAGCATTAATGCAGAAAATTAGAGGATATGAAAAAGAGGCCCCTATTACAGTCACATCTCCTGGCAAGGTGCTATCCTGCTGTCCCTCATTTCTTTGCATTTCTCATACTTAATTTGTTTTTTATTTGATTGGGTTTTTTTAATATTTATTACTCATGGCTGAATGTTGGGTTATGGTGTGTCAAACTTCACAAAACTTCAAGCAGAGGGAATGATAAAAAGTATCTTGAAAATCATATTTGCCCCTTAATAATTTAATTCTGTAGAAAGGGAAATCAAAGCATCACAAATTGATTGCTGTGAAACAAATTACAATTATTTCCACACATCCAAATAAATCTACTAATTTTAGGCATCTGACTTCAGGCATTAGATGGAATATGCAAATGCACATGTTGAAATGATGGCCATGTCTCTAGAGCTGCTCACTTATTTCTCTGTTCTTACTAGATGCTCAATAGTTTCAGACTGCTATTGAGACATGCAGTAAATTAGCTGCTCTTAAGCATCACCTGTTAAAAATATTAAAAAGCATGGCTGTAAAGCACAGCTGACAGTTTTAGGCATCCACACTGGCTTATCCTTTCTGGAAATGTGGACTCTAATGTCCACTGTCGCCCTCCCCAAATCTGCTTCCAATTATGTCATTCTGTTCTAGCAGCCATTAACTGAAGCCCTCTGCCCTGCTCTACCTTTTAGAAAGACAGCGGTGCACAATGAAATGTCCCTGTTGAACACAAGTTTTCCACATACATTTTACAAAGTGTACTTGTTCAGCTGTCACACTGCTTCATGTAAGAGAAGTCATCTGATATTGTTACTGACATACTAGTCTAGTGTGGCATTTAATATTAGGCTTTATATAACTCACAGAGATGGCAGAGCAATCTCAGGTAATCAAAATAAATGAAGACAGCCTGAATAATGCATTTGTTAAATCTAAATAACATACAGTGGACACCTTTGAAGCATTTTCCAGGAAAATGTGACTCAGGTGCAATATTGATTGGTAAGATAAAGACAGGTGTTTTCAATTCCTATGTTATGGAAGCAGAGAGGACTTTGATAATGTAACAATCATCTTTTGGTATTTTGCTGCAGTCCAATACAGCTAGAATCAATTTTTCATTGTACTCATTTACTGGAAAAGGGGATAATGGCAAGGACAACACAGCTTTAATAGAAAGAATAAGTCATGATTTAATTCAGATGTTGTACTACAGCTACAAGTTGGAAGATAAATTTATATATACAGAAACAGTACAAAGTAGCCTGCATGCTTTCTAATAGAAGTCATGGCTCTGCATTTCTATTTATTGGTAGTGAGGTGGAATGATGCAGCATTATCCTGACAGCAATAAGAAGCAAGAACCTTTTAAAGTAGAAAAAGATAGCTGTAGGATTATGAGCAATCTTTACAGAAAAATAAAGGACAATAGTAAAAGGGCACATTTAGGTCTTCATTAATATTTGTATTTAAGTAAAAATGACAAGCAGAAAAATCCAAAGAAAGGCTAAGTTCACAATCAATGCAATGCTTTTTTGCACAATTGAGATCTTTCTCAAAGATCTCTGGCATTTTTGATAAATTTTGTTCTCATGGAAAGTACTCAGGATGATGATAAAATAATGATATTTTTTTTTTCCTGGCAAAATAGATTGCTTCATGACTTCTTGAATGAAACACAAATCTAAGAGTGATAGTGTTTGGGGCTGGATTAGTCTCCTGGGGTTGCATCCAGTGTATGAAATTTCATAGCTTTTCCAAGGAGTTCAATACCGCTTTTCTCTGTGGTGAGACACTGCTGAATGATCCCTGAAAACACACCCCACAGACCATGCTTCAAAACATTACTCCTGGTAGCTTTCAGTGGTTAATTTAGCCCAGTTATAGCCCAGAAATATTCTGCATTGCGTATTTCTGAACAGTGCCTATTAGGCCAGCCTAAATCTGAATTTCAGCATAGACTTTGGAGGAAATCAGGATTCAAAGTCAAGCTTTAGAGCTGGTTTCTACCTCAGTAATAGACCTGTAGCTGAAACTCAGCCTCTCCTTTTAATGAGCATCTTCTACAGAAAAGTAGACAAAAGGGGTAAAATCCTTTGCTGGAATTTCAAGGCTTTTGCTTTTTAAATAGTCTGGTCTAGTCCTAACTCCTTGTAAGTTGAGCACACATTCCTCTCTGAGGAGCAAAGAGAAAATGAAGAGTAAAACAAGAAAAATCAGAGAAAAGTTAACCCCTTCCCCAGCAGCAGCAACCTCTCACCAGTATTTCCCAGTCACTTTTCAAACTGATGAAAGAAATCAGACTCAGCTGCATCTTGGCTGGAGCAGCTGAGAGAGACATTTCCAGCCTCCAGAGGACACCTGGGATTTACACCAGTGACCCTGCACCTACTCTGTACAGCTCCTGAGATGCTGGGAGGCCTTGGGCAAGTCCCTTTGCCCCCTGCCAAAGGAGGCACCCGCTGGGTTATTAGTGGGCGAGGGGCAGGGAGCTGCAGGACTCCGGTCACTGAGAGACCAGGGCATTTCTGTAGGACCTGGCAAACAGAAATGGTCTGTAATGTGTAGAAGGTGTGACATGAGGACAGTTTGGGAGAGTCACAGATGTCCTCCCAGGCAGAAGCAGAGCCATCCCAGCTCAGCGTGGCTTGCTACTCCAGGCTGATGAGGGCACTGCAAACATCCAGGCTGCCAAACTTAACTAGGCTGACCTTAGATCATGAGTTTGCTCTAAAACTGCTATGATTTATAAGCAATCTTAAAGGAAACATGATTTTCATTTTCTTTACACTCTTGTTTCTCAGCCACTAGGCTGAGACTTCATACTTTTCTTCCCAAGCCACAGGGCAGGTGCTGTGTGAAACCCTGACCTCTGGGACTCACCTGTACCCAGCTAGTCTGACTGTGCCCAAAATCTCCCAGAATGTCAAAATCCTTGAGGAGGCCACAAAAGCTTTGAGCCAAGCACTAGTGACTACAGATCTACTGACTCTAGAGGGAGGTTAGGATAATGGTACAAGGATAGCTGTTGTGCCTGCCATATCTTCATAGAATGGTTTGGTTGGAAGGGACCTTAAAGATCTGCTAGTTCCAATCCCCCTACCGTGGGCAGGGACACCTTCCACCAGACCAGGTTGCTCAAAGCCCCATCCAGCCTGGCCTTGAACACTTCCAGGGAGGGGGCATCCACAACTTCTCTGGGCAACCTCTTCCAGTACCTCACCACCCTCACCATGAAGAATTTCTTCCTTATATCTAATTTAAATCTTCCCTCTCCTGGTTTAAAGCCATTGCTCCTTGTCCTATCACTCCATGCCCTTGTAAAAAGTCCTTCCCCAACTTTCTTGTAGGCCCCTTTAGGTACTGGAAGGCTGCTATAAGGTCTCCCCAAAGCCTTCTCTTCTTCAGACTGAAGAACCCCAACTCTCTCAGCCCATCTTCATAGGAG